>NW_027186502.1:6529649-6609044 GCF_028583685.1 Petaurus breviceps papuanus | reverse complement strand
TTTTCGGGGAAGGGCTTATTTTAGAGGAATCTTACACAGTAAGGGGAGGGCTTATTTCTGGGATAGGTCTTATTATCGGGGAAACACGGTATGATCTCTTTGAGATTTAACACTAGGAGTGGTATTGCTGGGTCAAAGAATATGAAAGTATTTATAGCCCTTTGGGCATAATTCCAGATTGCTCTCCAGAAAGGCTGGATCAGTTCACAACTCCACCAGCCATGCATCAGTGTTCCAATTTGCCCACATCATCTCCAGCAATTGTCATTTTCCTGTTTTGTCATCTTGGCCAATCTGACTGGTGAGATGTGGTACCTCAGATATTTTTTTTGATTTGAATTTCTCTAATCAATAGTGATTTAGAGCATTTCTTCATGTGCTTATAGATATCTATAATTTCTTTCTCTGAAAATTTCCTGTTCATAGCCTTTGACTATTTATCAATTGGGGAATAACTTGTATTCTTATAAATTTGACTCAGTTTTCTGTATATTTTAGAAATGAGTCCTTTGTCAGAGACATAGGTTGTAAAGATTCTTTCCCAATTTCCCACCTCCTTCTTAATCTTAGTAACATTGGCTTTGTTTGTACAAAAGCTTTTCAATTTCATGTAGTCAAAATTATCCATTGTACATTTTATAATGTTCCCTAATTCTTATTTAGTCATGAAGTCTTTCCCTCTCCACAAATCTGACAGGAAACTATTCCTTGTTTTATGAGACTGCTTACAGTATCAACTTTTATACCTAGATCATGAACCCATTTAGATTTGATTTTGGTATATAGTGTTAGATAATTGTCTATGCCCAGTTTCTGCCAAACTATATTCCAGTTTTCCCAGCAGTTTTTGTCAAATAGTGAGTTTTTATCCCCAAAACTGGGGTCTTGGGGTTTATAAAAAAATAGATTACTATATTCGTTGACCTCTGAATCTTGTGTGCCTAATCTATTCCATTGATCCACTCCACTATTCCTCAGCCAATACCAAGGAGTTTTGATGACTCCTGCTTTATAATACAGATTGAAATCTGGTATAGCTAGTCCACCTTCCCTAGCATTTCTTTTCATAAATTCCCTTGATATTTTGGACTGTTTATTCTTCCAAATCAATTTTGTTACTATTTTTTCTAGCTCTATAAATTAGGTTTTTGGTAAAGTAATTAGTATGGCACTAAATATATAATTTAATTTAGGTAAAATTGTCATTTTTATTATATTAGCTCGACCCAGCCATGAGCAATTGATAATTTTCCAGTTAGCTAGATCTGATTTTATTTGTGTGAAAAGTGTATTGTAGTTGTTGTCATATAGGTCCTGGGTTTGTTTCGGCAGGTAAATTACCAAATATTTAATAATGTCTACAGTAACTTTAAATGGGATTTCTCTTTCTATCTCTTGCTGTTGAATTTCATTGGAAATATATAGGAATGCTGAGGATTTATGTGGGTTTATTTTATATCCTGCAACTTTGCCAAATTTATTTATTGTCTCAAGTAGTTTTTTACTTGATTATCTAGGATTCCCTAAGTATATCACCATATCATCTGCAAAGTGTGATAGCTTGGTCTCTTCTTTGCCTAATTTGATTCCTTTGATTTCTCTTTCTTCTCTAATTGCTGCTGCTAACATTTCTAGTACCAGATTGAATAAGAGGGGTTATAGTGGACACCCTTGTTTCAACCCTGATCTTATGGGAAATGCTTCTAGCTTCTCCCCATTACATACAATACTTGCTGATGGCTTTAAAGAGATGCTACCTGTTATTTTAAGGAAGGTTCCATTTTTCCTGTTCTTTCTAGTGTTTTTAATAGGAATGGATGTTGTATTTTGTTAAAAGCCTTTTCTGCATCTATTGAGATAATCATGTGGTTTCTGCTAGTTTTATTGTTGATATGATCAATTATACTGAAGGTTTTCCTAATATTAAAACATCCTTGCATTCCTGGAATAAATCCTACCTGATCAAAGTGTATTATTCTTGAGATAAGTTGCCGTAGTCTTTTTGCTGGTATTTTATTTAGAATTTTTGCATCTATATTCATGACGGAGATTGTTCTATAATTTTCTTTCTCTGTTTTATCTCTTCCTGATTTAGGTATCAGTACCATATTTGTGTCATAAAAAGAATTTGGTAGGACTCCTTCTTCACTAATTTTCCCCAATAGTTTGCAGGGTATTGGAATCAATTGTTCTTTAAATGTTTGATAGAATTCACTAGTAAATCCATCTGGCCCTGGAGATTTTTTCCTAGGGAGTTGACTGATGGCTTGTTCAATTTCTTTTTCTGAGATAGGGTTATTTAAGTAATTTACTTCCTCTTCAGTTAATCTAGGCAACATGTATGTTTGTAAATAGTCACCCATTTCCCTAAGATTGTCAAATTTATTTGCATACAATTGGGAAAATAATTCTTAATTATTGTTTTGATTTCACCTTCATTGGAGGTAGATTCACCCTTTTCATTTTTGATACTTGTAATTTGGTTTTCTTCTTTCTTGTTTTTTATCATATTGACTAAGGGTCTATCAATTTTGTTGTTTTTTTCATAAAACCAGCCCTTAGTTTTATTTATTTATTAAATAGTTTTCTTAATTTCAATTTTTTTAAGCTCTCCTTTGGTTTTCATGATTTCTAATTTAGTATTTAACTGGGGATTTTGAATTTGTTCTTTTTCTAGGTTTTTCAATTGTATGTCCAATTCGTTGACCTCTCTTTTCTCTAATTTAATCATGTATGCACCCAGGGATATACAACTTCCCCTAAGAATTGCCTTTAATGCATTCCACAAATTTTGGTATGTTGTCTCATTATTATCATTCTCTTGAATGAAATTACTGATTGTTTCTATAATTTCTTGTTTGACCCACGCATTCTTTAGGATTAAATTGTTTAATTTCCAATTAGTTTTTAGTCTGCCTTTCCATGGCCATTTATTGCATATAATTTTTATTGGATCATGATGTGAAAAGGATGCATTTAATATTTCTGCCTTACTGCATAGAATTGTGAGGTTTTTATGCCCTAGAACATGGTCAGTTTTTGAGTATGTGCCATGAACCACTGAGAAGAAAGTATATTCCTTTTTATCCCCATTCAGTTTTCTACAGAGATATATCATACCTATCGTCTCTAAAATCCTGTTCACCTCCTTAACTTCTTTCTTGTTTATTTTGAGTTTAGATTTTTCAAGTTCAGAGAGGGAGAGATTAAGGTCTCCCACTAGTTTAGTTTTGCTATCTATTTCTTCCTCTAATTCCTTTACCTTCTCCTCTAGGAATTTAGATGCTATACCACTTGGTGCATATACTTTAAGTAATAATATTGCTTCATTCTCGCTGGTGGCTTTTAACAGGATATAGTTTCCTTCCTTATCTCTTTTAATTAGGTCAAGTTTTGCTTTTGCTTTATCTGAGATAAGGATTGCTACCCTTGCTTTTTTTACTTTAGCTGAGGCATGATATAATTACTCCAGCCTTTTACCTTTACCCTGTGTGTATCTCTCTGTTTCAGATGTGTTTCTTGTAAATGGCATATTGCAGGATTATGATTTCTAATCCATTCTGCTATCCATCTCTGTTTTATGGGAGAGTTCATTCCATTCACATTCACAGTTATGATTGTTATCTCTTTCCCTCCATCCTATTCCTGCCCCTGTTAATGTTCATATTTTTCCCCGTTTTCCCTCCCCCCCTTAATAGATTTTCCTTTGACCACTACCTCCCTCAGTATATCCTGATCAGCCCCCCTCCCTTTTCCTCCCCTTTCCCCTTATTTCTTCCCTCCCTACTAACCACCCCCACCCTTTCATAGCCCTTTCCCCTTCCTACTGCCTGTAGGGTATTTTTATACTTAATGAATTATGGTATTTCTTCTTCACACCAAGAGCGATAGGAACAAATCTCATGGGAAGCTCCTCTCCCTCCCCTCTTTCCCTCTAAAATGGTACTTTTTGTGTTTCTTCTCCATAGAGTCCTATGCTTAACTGGTTGTTATTCCCTCCCTGAACCAGAACAAATGAGGGAAAAGCTCATATGATTCCCATCTCCCTCCCTTCTTTTCAACAGTTTTCATGCCTCTTTGTGTGGCATAATTTACCCTTTTCTACTTCATTCATTCCCTTTCTTCTATTGCAGTCCCTTTGTAGCCCTTAAAAAGATTTTTTTAATAGTCATTTTGTGTATTTTATATGCATACCCTCTACTTGTCTATAACCAGTTTGCTTTTATCAAATAGCAGGGTGTGTGTGTGTGTGTTTTCCTTGTTCACCTTTCTACATCACTCTTGCATTTTGTAATTGGAGGCTGAATTTTCCATTGAGTTCTGGCTTTTTTATCAAGAAGGTCTGGAACTCTGTTATATCATTGAATAACCCTCTCTTTGCCTGGAAGAATATGCTCAGTCTCACTGGGTATATGATCCTTGGTTGTAACCCGAGCTGTTTTTCCTTCCAGAAAATTGTATTCCGCTGCCTCCGATCTTTCAGTGTAGAGGCTGCCAAATCCTGTGCGATCCTCGATATTTGATTTCTTTCTTTCTGGCCACCTTTTCCAATACATGTAAAAAATTACTCTAAAATTTTAGAGCTATAGACCGCACAAAATGACAGAGAGAAACAAATTCCTCACTGAAGGCAGCCTGGCAGGCCAGTAAGAAGGGACTATTTCACCAAGGTGGGAGTTGAGCCTAGGCCTGTGTGAGCTGAGTTTTAGGCTCATGGCAACCCCAATCAGCAGTGGCCACAACGGATTTCAGGTGAGTGAAGGACCAGCAGCAGTGGCAGTTTCCAGAATTCTCAACCCATAAACACCAAAGACAAATTAAAAGTCAATGTGGAACTCTGTTGGAAAAGGGGTGGACAGAAGAGCATGGTCCAGCCCCTGAACCAGTGGCAAGAAGCAGCAGAGGCTCAGCTGTGCAGATTCTGCCATGTGGCTGCCTCAGGAGCTCCTGGTTTGCAGATTGTAGGGGGACCAAACAACCATTCAGAGGATAATCACTCTTGCTTTGACCTGCTTGGATTTGGATTGCAGTCTTGGGTGGAGGTCCTGGGGTGTGTGGTCAGGTGCCAGAGCCTATGGAGGCTGAAGGAGGGATGCCCCCCCTAATTGCTCCAGCAGCTGTGAAAACACCAGCGATTTGGAACAAAGCTCTCTCCATTCTAGAAGCAGAGTTCTACTGTGGCAAAGAGTTCAAAACTCAAATAATTGACAAGTAATATGAGAAAGCAAAAGAAGCAAAACAGACCATAGAATCTTTTTTTGGGGACAAAAGGATCAAAGCATGGAATGGAGGAAGACAACAAAATCAGATCTCCTGCATCAAGAGCTCCCAAGAAAAATATGAACTTGTTACAGGCCATGGAGAAGCTCAAGAAGGATTTTGAAAACCAAGTGAAAGAAGTGGAGGAAAAATGGGGAAGAGAAATGAGGATGATGCAAGAAAATTAAGAAAAGCAAGTCAACAGCCTGACTGAAGAAAATAACACCTGAAAAAATAGACTAACCCAAATGGCAAAAAAGGCCCAAAAAGCCAATGAGGAGAAGAATGCCTAAAAAAGCCAAATTTGCCAGATGGAAAAGGAATTTCAAAAACTTCCTGAAGAGAATAATTCCTTCAAAATTAGATTGAAGCAAATGGAAGCTAACGACTTTATGAGAAATCAAGATACTATAAAACAGATCCAAACAAATGAAACAATAGAAGGCAATTTGAAATATCTCATTGGAAAAATAGATCCAGGAGAGATAATTTAAAATTATTGGACTATCTGAAAGCCATGATCAAACTAAGGGCCTAGACACCATCTTTCAAGAAACTATCAATCAAAATTGCCCTTTTATTCTAGAATCACAGGGAAAATAAAAATGGAAAGAATTCACTGATTGTCTCTTGAAAAAGATCACAAAAAGAAAACTCTTAGGAATAATATAGCCAAATTCCAGAGTTTCCAGGTCAAGGAGAAAATACTGCAAACAGTCAGGAAGAAACTATTTGGGTACTGTGGAAACACAATCAGGATAACACAAAACCTAGGAGCTTCAACATTAAGGGATCAAAGGGCTTGGAATATGATATTAAGGAAATCAAAGACCTATGATTAAAATTCTTGAATCAGCTACACAGCAAAACTGAGTATAATGCTTTAGGGGAAAATATGGTCATTCAATGAAATAGAGGATTTTCAAGCATTCTTGATGAAAACATGAGAGCTGAACAGAAAATTTGACTTTCAAATACAAAAAGCAAAAGAAGCATGAGAAGGTAAACAGGGAAAAGAAATCATAAGGAACTTATTTAAGTTGAACTATTAGCATTCCTACATGGAAAAACAATAATTTTAATTCATAAGACTTTTCTCAGTATGAGGTCAGTTGAAGTGAATATATATGTGTGTGTGTATATTTATATTTATATATGTTTACATACATACATGTATGTTTAGGAGAGTGTTCTTATAAATATATATGTAAGGGTATGCACATATATGTACATGTATACATAGACATAGGGCACAAGATGAGTTCAATAGGAAGGGATTATATGTAAAAAATAAAACTGAGAGGTGAGAGAGGAATATATTGGGAGAAGGAGAAAAGGAGAGATAGATTAGGGTAAATTATCTCATATAAAAGAGGCAAGAGAAAACTGTTACAATGGAGAAGAGCAGAAAGGTGAAAGGGCATGGGGCAACCTTACTCTCATTGAATTTGGCCTAAGGAGGGAGAACACTCATTTGGGTGTCTTACCCTACAGGAAAATAGTGGGGAAGGGGATAAGAAGGGATTTGACAGAAGGGAGGGCAGCTTGGGGCAGAGGGTAGTTAGAAGCAAACATTTTTGAAAAGGGACAGGGTCTAAGGAGAAAATAGAATAAGTGAAGGGCAGAATAGAATTAAGGGAAATATAGTCTTTCACAATTTATCTCCTACAGAAATATTTGGGTAACTACACATGTACAACATCTATTGAATTTCTTATTTTCACAGTGGGGATGGGTGAGGAGGTAAGAATGGAAAAAATCTTGAAATTAAACTTTTAAAAACAAATGTGTATAAAAATATTGGTTAATTTTTGTTTATTTTTTACATGCAACTGGGAAATAAGATATGCATGCACTGGAGTATAGAAATCCATCTTGCTTTACTAGAAAGTTAAGGGGGTCATGGGGAAGCATATAAGAGAGTACATACAGATTGGGGAAAAGGATATTCAGTAGGCTAGCTATTTTGGGACAGAGGTAGGGGAAAGATGGGGAGAAAAATTTGTAACTCAAAATGTTGTGGAAATGAATTTTGAAAACTAAACATAAATAAATAAATTGGAAAAAAGAAAGTAAACCTTTTGAGATCAGGAACTGTCTCACTTTTCTATTTGTATCTCTCACCTTTAACATACAACTCTGTGCCATTTATTATTTTTTATTTATTTTTAGCCATCCATTCATTTAAAATACAATTGTATGAAATAATATTGTCATAGCAAATTGTTTACATTTCTCTCAATTTTTACCTTGTAATTATATTATTTTACATTTTATATAATATTGGCAAATATATTCTGGTCAATAATTTCCATTGTGTTGAAGTGGAGGGACGTCCTAGTATTTATATGTTCAGTGTTGTATAATGAACATTAAATTTTTCAAAGCATTTTTTCTCCAAATGTTAATATACATATATATTTTATTTCATTAAAAAAAATTTATATATGTACTTCACCTCTATTCACATTCAGCTGAAAAGGCTTGTGGGAAGACATTCAAACATGCTCAAGAGGTACACAATGATTTTATGCTAATTTCAACTGGAACTTCATTCCAGCAAGGCAATCATTTTTGCTTTCCCTAATCAGTTCCTGTTCCTGTCTCTACAGTGACTATTCCAAACTTTCTCTTCTTAATCCAGGCACAAGCCCCTTGTAACACCAGCATTTCAGCTGAAATTTGAATGTGAAATTTCATGGATAAAATTGAGTTCATTATGCTTTAACCTCCTTCTTCTCCCTTCATCCTTATGTCACAGTCCTTCTTTATTTTATAAACTCTTGAAATTACCTTCCAGCATGTTCTTTTTCAGTCTTGCCAGAAGTAGTCACTCTTCTTGCTGATGGCAAAAGGCACCATGCAGGGATACCAGGGAAACTACATCTTGCTAAAAAGAAACATATGCAATGAAATAATATTCATATTAAACATATATTGACCAAATGGTATAGCACACAAATTCTTTTTTTTTATTATGGGAGTGCCAGGGAAATGGCTAGTCTTTTATTGGAGGGAATAAAACACATCTCAAGTAAACCAGTTCAGGGGTTCAGTGGCTTAACTGGTGGGGTACCAGCTTGTAATGGGTTCTACAGTTAGGGCAACGCTGTGTCTTGCCTTTGCGAAGCCAGAACAAGATGACTGCACTGTTGTCTTCTTCACAGGTACAGCCTACTATTCACTTGTCAGTGATGGAAGGGACCAGGTTGGGTTCCTCCTTGGTCCCTGGAGATGCCTTTGGGGCTAGCATATTGTATGAGTCCAAATCTTCCTTGAAGCCATCATAATCTCTCTCTCCAGGCCAGTAGCCTGCTCCTCATCAGAAGGGATACCTCCTCTGGTTGCCATGGACTGAGTGGCCATTCAAGCAAGGCCACAGGCCCTCAAGGCCTGTACAGCCAGTGCCCTGGCACCCCGCAGTAAATTTGAAGCCATCACACCTGAGACAACTATGACCAGTAGTAACCTAGCACACAAATTCTTGAAGAAAAGGTTAAATTAAGTACAAGAGGAAATAGATAAAAAGGCTATACTAGTGGAGAAACTAAACATTCCCCTCTCATAGCTGGATGAATCTAAGCATAAAATGAATAAGAAAAAAAAGATGAATAGACTTTTTGAAAAAATTAGATATGATAGCACTGCATAAAAATGAAATGGTAATTGAAAGGTGAATACTTTTTTGTATTTATTTATTTTTAGTTTTCAACATTCATTTCCACAATACTCTAATTTCCAAGTTTTCTCCCCATTACTCCCCCTATCCTCCATACCATGAAAGCAAGCATACTGAATACCTCTTTCCCAGTATGCCCTCTCTTATATCCCCCATATGCCTTTACCCCCTTGCCCTTTACTTTCTTGTAGGGCAAGATAGATTTCTATACCACATTGATTGTATGTCTTATTTCCCAGTCGCATGTAAAAACATTTTTTTTTAACATTTGTTTTAAAAACTTTGAGTTCCGTATTCTCTCCCTTCTTCCCTCCTGGTAAATTCTGCTTTTTAAGGCATTCTTCTCCTCATTGCCTTTTTGGGCCTCTTTTGCCATTTGAGTTAGTCTGTTTTTAAGGTGTTATATTTTTAGTATTTTTTGGATCTCCTTTAGCAAGCTGTTGACTCATTTTTCATGATTTTCTTGCATCATTCTCATTCCTCTTACCAACTTTTCTTGTACTTTTTTCTCTTGATTTTCATAATCCTTTTGAGCTTCTCCATGGCTTGTGACCAATTCATATTTTTTCTTGGAGGTTTTTGATGTAGGAGTTTGTTGTTCTTCTGGTTCTATGCCTTGATCCTCTTTGTCACCAAAGAAAGATTATATAGTCTGATTTCTTTCCCTCTGTTTGCTTATCTTGCTAGTAAATTACTTGACTTTTGAGCTCTTTACCATGGTAGACCTCTGATTCTAGAGTGGAGAGTGCTGTGTCCCAAATTTCTGTTGTCAGAGCTTCTTCTAGGCACCTGCCTCAGAACTGTGAGGACTCCCTCTCTACAGCTGCCAAAATTTCTGCCATGCCAGGACTGCCATCCACAACTGTGACCCAGATCCAAGCAGGACAAACAAGACAATCCTGCCTTAGAGCCAGCAATGAGATTCCTGTAATTGCCCCTGGATCAGCCTCTTGGCCCCCTCACCATATGTGGACCTGGAGTTCTAGATGCAGCCAATGATAATGCTCCTGCTGATTCTGCTGCCACTGCAGCTGCTAGCATCTTCCTCACTCTGGAGACAGGGGCTGCATCATGTTCCTCTTTCACCCAGGCCCAATTTTTTACTTTCTCTTCAGCATTTGTGGGTTGAGAAGTCTGGAAACTGCCACTTCTGCCAGCAATTCAATCCCCTGAGCTCTACTCCATCCTGGTCTGTGCCACCGGTGTGTGCTGGTGCAATTCACACAAAACTTTGCTTCACTCCCAGTCCAGTGCAATAGACCCTTCCTTTCTGTCTGACAGGCTCTTCTCAACTGGAGATATATTTCACTCTGTTATCTTGTAAGTCCTGCAATTGCAAAATAAAATTTTAGAGGCATTTTTCACAGGTATTTGGATGTGATTGGTGGATGAGCTCAAGCAACTTCCTGCTTTCACTCCACCATCTTCCTGTATATATTTTTCCTCAGTTACAAATGGCACCTTGCAAAACTGCATTCATATTATGGCATAAAACCTCAAAACCAAATGCAAAAAAGCAGAAATATTCAATTCATCCTTTTTAGATCAAATGAAATAAAAATTATATTCAATAGAGGCCTGTGGAAACAGAGATTAAAAAGCACTTGTAAACTGAGTAATCTAACCCTAAAAATAAGTGGGTCAAAAATAAATCATAAAAATGATAAATAAAGATTTTGAAAATGAAGTAAGAAACTTAGAAGAAAATATTGGAAAAGAAACAAGTGATGAAAGAAAATAATGAAAGAGGAGTCAACACTTTGGTAAAGTAGTCATAAAAATACTGTAAAAATTAAAATTTTAAAAAGAGACTAGGATAAATGGTAAAAGAGGTCCAGGAAGCCAATGAGGAGAAGAATGATTTAAAAACTAGAGTTGGCAAAATTGTAAAAGAGGTCCAAAAGCTCACAGCACAAAATTATTCTTTAAGAATTAGAATGGATCAAGTGGAAGCTAATGATTTTATGAGAAATCATGAAACAACAAAATAAAACCTAAAGAATGAAAAAAGGAGGACAATGTGAAGCATCTCACTGGCAAACAAGCTGACTTGGAAAAATAGATCCCTATGAGATAATTTAAGACTTATTGAACTACCTGAATTAAAAAAAAATGCTTGAATAGCATCTTTCAAGAAATTATCAAGGAAAACTATTCTGATATCCTAGAACAAAGGGTGAAGTAGTCATTGAAAAAATTCCACCAATCATCTCCTGAAAGAGATCCCAAAATGAAAAATCCAATATATATTATAGCCAACTATCTTATAGATATTACAATAAAATCCCTACATCTATGTCTAAGAAGTTAATAATTTGTATATGTTATAAATGGTTGTAAAGCCAATCACAAGCAGCTTTCCTGAGGATTGCTGCTGTGAATAACTTTAAATATCTAATCACATAATACAGTGAACTCTCTAATTTATTCAGCAATAAACTAAAGCAAAACATCCAAGAAACTAAAGCACAACAGTAAAAAAAAAGTATAACATAACAACTTATTAAAGTGAACACACAATGTTAAACAAAGCATATCATTTGGTAAGTCACAATCTCCCCAACCAATATAAAGTGCCCATCTAAAATCTTCTTTCATCTTGACTTGAGGCTGGCATCCAATCATCCTTAAGGGGTAACATCCTTAAGCCAATTATCCTTAAGGGGTAGCAGAAAGGCCATCCACTCCTAGTTCACAGTAAGTTACAATATTATCAGTCACTACTGAGTACCCAAGTAAAGTTCTCTTTCATCTTGACTTGAGGCTGGCTTCCAAGTCCCACAACTCCTCCTCCACAGGCTGACTGCTTCCAACTTTTGCCTGGATTCACAGGTGGGAAGCTCCCCGCTTCTGTTTCACATGGACTGCTCCACTTAAAGCCCTTCACAGTTTCTGTTTCTAGGATGACAAAAATTAACAGAACTACAATATTTACACACATTGCCGGCATTATCATCTCAATTCACTTTCTGTCTGACAAAGTAACACAAACCAACAGACAAAGCTTATGTCTGACGAAGCAAACGCAAATCAACAATAAAGTAGCAGGACTTCTGTAAACAGCAGTAAAGTATTCTTCCAGGGCTTCTGGATCATCAGTAAACTCCTCTTTCAGGACTTCTTTCCAAAAACAATGTATGAGGCTTTTGTATGACAGACCAACAGACAGAGCACTACAGACTGCCAAAATCACAGGCATTCTCCCTCTCAGTTCTGCTTGGTCCCAGCTAATGCTTGATCTTTTATCTTCTCTGCTCCTTCTTGTTCCATCCTTCCTGTTCTGCTCTTTAGACAAATTCCTCCCACCATGAGCCCCATGTGATATCATTAGGCCTATTAAGGGCAGGAAAGGTCTCCAAATTCATTTCAGGCCTATCAGGCAACATAATGTATACTGTTTCCAGCAAAGACTTGACACAATCAAATGCAAGGCTCAAAGGCACTTGAATAAATAAAATTAGGAGCAAAGTATTACTTTGCTTGCTATTATAATTGTTTATTGTTGTATAGTAATATGTTAATATACTATTTGTACTTTAAAAACTTCAATATCTTTAGTTTCTTTAGAATGACTAGCTTCTCCCCTAACTAGATTTTAGTAGTATGTCTCTCAGAATTCAGTTAAAATAGTACTGAGAAAACATGCAGTCAATAGAAAATTTTTTCCCAATCCTTTCCAGCTAGATCTTGCAAAGATAATTTTATAGTTTATTTCTTTCTTATTTTTCCTCAGTGTGCAATAAAAAAAATAAACCAAAGACGCATTTACCCTCCCACCTAAAGCTTGGCACTGTTCCTGGCATATAGTATGTACTTGAGAAATGTTTTTGACATGTTGACTGCTAAAGCTTCCATTCTAATGATTTAGACTTCCTTCAATTCAATTGAATTTAATTCTATGAAAATTATTATTTACTTACCAGTTATTTTGTGCAAATCTTTGCATTAGACAATAGGAGGGCAAAAAAATACATTTGCCTGGGAAAAGTTTTTTTTATGCAGAGAGGAGATCAATGATTCACAGTTTTCCATCAAGCAATCTGTATATGATGCAAACTCAAAACTTTTAATCTTTAAACCTGTGATTTAATTACCAGTGAATACTTAGTGACTAATTTCCTCTATCAATACAGATTAGTAAATTTTCTGTAATGTATAGCTTTAAAACGTTGCTTGGGATGAATCACTGAGAGATTAAAGGACTTGCCCTGGATTACAGTCAAGATTTGTCATGTATGTAACTTGTTCTCGGTCTTATCCTGTGGCCCGTAGTTTATCTGTAACTATTAGAAGCTCATTGTATTTCTGAAATTAATGAGAATTCTCATACTACAAATACAGACCTCAAATATCCTAGAGAAATAATACACACCTCAATTGGATAATTATCAGATCTTTCTCTGTCTCTGTCTCTTCCTTTCCCTTTGTCTCTCTGTCTCTGTCTCTGTCTCTGTCTCTCTCTGTCTCTGTCTCTCTCTCTCTCTCTCTCTCTCTCTCTCTCTCTCTCTCTCTCTCTCACACACACACACACACATACAGCCAAAGCTTCATGAAGATGCTAATGTCAACATTTTTTTATTAGCCCACACCATATATCTAATTTTTAATGAATAATCTTAATCACAATATTGTAAACTTTCATAATGTGTTGGGTTTTTTTTAAGCAATTGGGGTTAAGTAACTTGCTCAAGGCCAGTTATTTCTAGGTGTGGTGCTAAGTATCTGGGCCCGGATTTGATCCCTAGGTCATCCTGACACTGGAGCCGGTGCTCTTACTCGCTGAGCCACCTGGCCACCCCAAAGCATGTGGGGTTAAGTAACTTGCTCAAGGTTATACGGCCAGGTGTTTCTGGGTGGGTGCTAAGTGTCTGAGCCTGGGATTTGATCTTCAGGTCATCCTGACACTGGAGCCAGTGCTCTTACTTACTTTGCTACCTGGCTGCCCCCATAATGTGTTTTTTTCAAACTTTCTGTTTTTTTTTTCCAAGTGAGTAATGAAAAAGTAAGCCCATATTCCTAAATTCTCCCACCAACCTCTCAGAAGAACCTTAAAATCACTGTGTTTATTTGCTTGGTTGTTGTTGTTGTCATTGTTGAGAGATCTTCCTTTTTTGTTTAAAGAGGAATAATCCAATTTCCCAAGAAAACAAGTATATCATCTTCTTTCACCATATGAACATGCTTATTAGTAAATAAAAATAATAGTATCTAAATAGTTTACCTACTAAATATTATATTGGTGAATTTCTAGTATGCCTCTTAAATATTTGAAAACTGTTATTTTTATGTTTTCTGTCAGAAAAAAAACCTATAAATTAGAATAGGAGAATATTATAAACATATTTGTGGGGTGATTTGAAAATATATATGTCAGTGATTTATTGTTCATCAACTGCTCTGGTCTCTACCTGCTCCTATTTTTGGCAAAAACTATCAGCACATGGAAAAAGACCTGAATACTATTTTCTCTTTGCTTTCATTTCTTCTTTTTTTCTTCTTTTTCCCCTTTTGTTCCAATTCTTCTTTACCCCATGACTAATATGGAAATATATCAAATTGCATGCCCTCTTGGGAAACAGAGAAGTGGGAAGCAGAGAGAGGGCGAGAAAATTTAGAATTCAAAATTTCATAGAAGTGAATGCTGAAACCTAAAAACAAAGAAAAGAAAAACAGCTGATCTGAAGAATACTCTCAACTCTATTGGCCTATGTGAATATCTTTTCACAGTACAAGAACTACAGACAACTCTGAAGGTACATTTAAGCTTACCTTATACCCCACCAAAAATATACAGGATAGGAACTTAAAATTAAATGACTCCTACATCCCACATTAGGAATGGGTTTTTCTGTTCTCTCTGGAACTAGTTGGCGTAATCATCCATCATTGGAGGTCTTCAAGCAAAGGTTTATTGGCCATTTGATAAATGTATAGTAGAGTTGATTCTTAAATACACATGGGTTGGACAAGAATATCTTGGATGTGCTTTTCATCTCTGATATGTTGTGTAATATAGGGTGGTATAAATGAGGAAGATGGAAAATGAATAGGCTATCAACATTCAGACTGAATCTTCTCTATAAATAAGGATTTATCCTCTTTTATAGAGTGGGCAGTTTAGAGAACTATAGTATATTTGGAAGACTGAGGAAAGCACTTTCAGTAATAGCAGCTGGAAGTATGATATAAGGGATCAACAAATAAATAGATTACTTTGTACTAGTGAAAGTTCAGTTAACATCAATATTGGTCATGATTTATTTTTATGAGAATGTAATTCACTAATGCATAATGATACTCATCTGTAACTTTTAGTATTAGAGAGTTCCTAAAATGCAAAGAGTTTTTAAGTGATTTGTTCACAGTCCCATGCCAAGTAAGGTTCAGGGGTGGAATCTGTATCCAATCATTTCTGATTAGAATTTCTGATTTCTATTTCCACTACTCTATCCACTATGCAACACTACATCTTTCATTTAAACAGTTAAGTATTTTAATGATCAACATTATCTTGTGAATTCTTCTAGAAGCATCCTGATGTTGGGAAACAGGAGAAGATAAGTAGATGGTAGGACTTGACAAGTTGGAAACAGTGGAAGATCAAGAAGATACTGAGTTCAAGTTAAGGATGTAATCTTGAGCAGACCATAAAATCAAAATTTGGAAGGGAGAGAGTTGCAAAGCAAGAATAAAGTCAATGGCTTGGGAGACCAAGGAAGAATCCATTGATTAGAAGCCATGTGATGTTGTTTTCAACTGACATTCTATAATTCTATAACCAGAAAGCCTAATGATATCAAAGAGCAACAGAAGATGAGGGCAACATTATCAATTATCTCAATAAATATTTATTAAGCCCCTACTATGTTCTAGGCATTATACTATGTCCTGGGGAAAAATGCACATTAAAACAAGACAGTCCCTGACTTCAAAGAGATCACAATCTAATGGGGGAACATAACACACAAAAGGAAGCTATAAAGCAGGAAGGGTGGGAGGATAAAGGAAGTCAGTGTTAGAGAATGTACCTATTTGGAGGGAGGGGTGTTGGATTTTCCAGAGAAGTTCAAAAGTATCTGGTGGTAATTGGTACATCATTACATCACCACATCACTTCAACACCATAGTATTACTTTCTTTGATAAACTTACTCATCTTTTCTCCAAATAGTATTTGGTACTTTTGCAAAATGAAATCTATCTTTGAATAATAAAGATTTATTGCCACCAAAGGTATTTGAGACAATATGCCACAAAGTTTGAAGGTAATTTTGAAAGGAGATACAAATCTGTTTTAACCATGGCATCATTAGTGGAGAATAGTCTGAAGAGGTTTTGTGAAAGGACATGGACAAGAGTTCCATGAAGGAAAGATTGGTGTAGTAAGTGAAAAAGAACCTTGAAGTTAGAGAGGCTTGGGTTCATGTCCTTTTTCTGGAATATGCTAGCTTTGTTACCATGTGTCATAAACTCTTTGTGCCACAGACAGCTATGTATGACTATAAATAGATAAACAATTTTTGTTATGGATTAGTAGTGTGAGGGTCTCCACAAAAACTCCCCACACCAATGAAATAACATATCTTGAAGAAGAGGAGGAGGAGGAAGAGAAGGAGGAGCAGGAGGAGGAGAAGAAGAAGAACAAGCAGAAGAAGAGGAAGAAGGAGGAGGAGAATACAACAATAACAAGAGGAGGAGGAAGAGTGGGATGAGAGGGATGAGGAGGATGAGGAGAATGAGGAGGAAGACAAGGAGCACTCAGAGGATAATAAGATTAAAGTGTCTTTCTGAATGGCTTGCAATCTATGCTTTTGGAGTAATCACTCATAGCAATGACATATCTTATCCAATAATACATTCAAGTAAGCATCACTGGGAAAAGGGTTATTCATGAAACTGACTGCATACAAGGAGACAATGCTCTTTTGGGAGCAAATGTTCTGATATATTTATTTTTTTTCAATCATTCACTTTTTCCCTATTTCTATAAAAATAATATTTTCTTATTCTGTATCCAAGAATACAAAAAACAATTTAAAGACCAAAGAAAGTTATTGCAAATACTGCTATATAGCACTTTAGTTAAGCACAGAATATTGCTTTAATAATTTTATGGATCTCTGATCTCACTGATGTGGGTATGATCAAATTTTCTCATAAACATAGTTATCATATGTACTAAATATAGATTAAAATGTTCAATTTAAAATATAATAAAGTACATGTAACACCAAGAACATTCTGAATATAATTTCATTCTTTGTGATGCTGATTTCAATTCAGGATTTTATAGTTATCATTTGTGTGCATCAAATATCTTTACACTAGTTCCATAAAGCTGCGAACAGAAATTTCCAATCGACAGAATGCTAGATAAACTGAGGTTTACTGCATTTAAATTAGGAATGTTGTTGTAAATATGCTCCATTAAAGTCCTACTCCAATACCTCATCATGCCATAGAGGTCACCCTGGATTCTTGAAGGGCTTGCCAGAAGAATGTGATGTTGACAGGTTATTCTGCTCTAGAAATGCTTCCAGTATAGACCTAGTGATGGACGGTATATCTGTCATCCAAGGACTGCCCTAGCTAAATCTGGTGAGGTTCATAAAAAGGTTGGATAGAGGATGATGAATTTTTCAGTGCAGCAATTTTCAATGACATTTTATAATTTATGTAGGGAGTGCAATCTGTGTAGCTGGAAGGTGTGTCTATGCTAATCAAATTACATGTCCTTAAAGTAGGGAAGTAAGTTGAAAAAATAAAATAGATATCAATACATGTGGCTACCCATGTAGACATCACTATAGTCAAAATGAAAGCTGTCTGAATTTTTTGACTACTAGCAAAAATTTAGTCATTCCTTTTAATATTAATTTTCCCTAAAATGGCATTGACACTATTTCCATTTATTCCAAAACTCTTCCTTTTAGGTAATGCCAGCGGATTAAACTAGTAACTTGGAAAATCTTTCTTCTGAACAATTCTCTTCATGTCTACACTCAGTACAATAGGACTTGATTTCCAAATATATTATGAAATTCATATTGTCCATTTCATCATAAGTTTGAGTCAGTCAGTGTTTTTATTTTCTGATCTTTCCCTCAATGAGATTTTTATTTTTTCCTCCCTTTCTTTCAGACTTGCTAAAATAATACAATAGACATATGGAATACTATAATGAAAGCAAATGTGTCTTATGAGAAAAAATGTTTTGATCTGCCCTGAGACTCCATAGTTCTTTCTGTGGATTGGATAACATTTTTCAATTGTTCTGATTGTTCTTATGGAGCAACAGTATTCCATTATATTCACATACCACAACTTGTTCAGCCATTCCCAGACTGATGAGCATCCCCTCAATTTCAAATTCTTTGTTACCACAAAAAAGCTGCTATGATTATTTTTGTACATGGTGGGTCCTCTTCCCATTTTTATGATTGCTTTAAGATACAGATATAGTAGTGGTATTGCTGGATCAAAGGGTATGCACAGTTTGCTTCTTTGGACATAGTTCCAAATTGCTCCCCAGAATGGTTGGATCAGTTCAAAACTCCACTAACAATCCATTAATGTTCCAATTTTCCCACATCTTCTCAGACATTTATAATTTTCCTCTTTTGTCATGTTAGTCAATCTGGTAGATGTGATGTGGTACCTCAGAGTTGTTTTAATTTGCATATCTTTAATCAATAGTGATTTAGAGGGCCAGCTATGTAGTTCAGTGAATAGAGCACTGGCCCTGGAGTCAGAAGGATCTGAGTTCAAATCTGTCCTCAGATATTGATACTTACTAGCTGTGTGACCTTGGACAATCACTTAAGCCCAATTGCCTTGCCTTGCCCCCTCCAAAAAAAATAGTGATTATTTTTTTATATGTCTCTTGATAGCTTTAATTTCTTCATCCAAAATAGCCTGTTCATATCTTTTGACCTTTAATATATATATATATATATATATATATATATATATGAGAAATGAGGACTTTGCCAGAGACAATGACTGTAAAAATTGTTTCCCAGTTTTCTTCTTCCCTTTTAATTTTGGTTGTATTGGCTTCATTTATGTAAAAACTTTTTAATTCAGTGCAATCAAAATTGTTCATTTTGCATGCCATAATGGTCTCTATCTCTTGTTTGGTAAGAAATTCTTCTTTCTCCTTTGATCTGACAGGTAAACTATTCCTTGCTCTCCTAATTTGGTTATAATCTCATCCTTTATGTCTAAGTCACATACCCATTTTGACCTTATGTTACACTATGCCTATTTTCTAACGTACTATTTTCCAGTTTTCTCAGAAGTTTTTGTCAAATTGTAAGTTCTTATCCTACAAACCGGAGTCTTTGGGTTTATCAAACAGTGTATTAGTATAGTCATTGACTGCTCTGTCTTATGTTCCCAATCTGTTCAATTGCTATACCACACTATTTCTTAGCCAGTAACAAGTAGTTTTGATGATTACTGCTCTATAATGCAGGGTTTTTTTTCCTTTTTAATCTGATAATGCTAGGCTACCTTCCCTTGCATTTCTTTTCATTAATTCCATTGATATTCTGAACCTATTGTTGTTCTGGATGAATCTTGTTATTTTTTCTAGCTTTATAGAATAATTTTGGTTAGATTGATTGGTATGACACTGAATAAGTAAATTAATTTAGGTAGAATTGTCATTTATATTATATTACCTTAGTCTGTCCATGTGAAATTCATAGTTTTAGAATTATTGAGAATTCATTTTATTTGTAGGAAAAGTGTTTTGCAATTGTGTTCATATTATTCCTGGATGTGTTTTGACGGGGAGGCTCCCAAATATTTTGTAATGTTTTCAGATATTTTAAATGGAATTTCTTTTTCTATCTCTTGCTATATGGTTTTGTTAACAACGTATAGAAATGCCAATGATCTAGGTGGATTAATTTATATTCTGCAAATTTGCTAAAGCTGTAAATTATATCTAATAGTTTTTTTAGTTAATTTTTAAAAATGTGTTTATTTTTAGTTTTCACCATTCATTTCCACAAGATTTTGAATTACAAATTTTCTGCCCATCTTTCTCCTACCCCCACCCCAAAATACTGAGCCTACTCTCTCTTATATCCTCCCTCATAGCCCCTCTAACTTTCTAGTAGGACAAGATGGATTTCTATACCCCAGTGCCTGTATATCTTATTTACCAATTTCATGTAAAAAACAATTTTTTTAACATTTGTTTTTAAAACTTTGATTTCCATATTCTTTCCCTTCTTCACTCCTCACTCACCCCCACTGGAAAGATAAACAATTCAATATAAGTTGTACATGTGTAGTTATGCAAAATGTTTCCATAGTAGATATATTGTGAAAGACTAACTTTATTTCCCTCCATACTATCCTGGCTCTCATTTATTCTATTATCTACTTTGACCCTGTCCCATTTCAAAAGGGTGCTTCTAACTACCTTCTCCCCAATCTGCCATCCCTTCTATCATCCCCCCTCTTATCCCCTTTTCCCCAACTTTCCTGTAGGGTCAGATACCCAATTGAGCATGTATGTCATTCCTTCCTTAAGCCAAATTCAATGAGACTACAGTTGACCCATTCAATTTCGCCTCCCTGTTCTTCCCCTCCATTGTAATACTTTTCTCTTGCCTGTTTTATGTGAGATAATTTACCCTATTCTATCTCTCCCCATCTCCTTCTCTCATTATATTTCTCTCTCACCTCTTAATTTTACATTTTGAATGTTATCCCTTTCTACTCAACTGATCCTGTGCCCTCTGTCTATGTATACATGTACACATATATGCAAATACTCACACATGTATTTATGCACACATGTACCCTCCTATACACACATATATGAAGAAAATTATATACATACACACATATGTTCCCTTCAACTGTCCTCATACTGAGAAAAGTCTCATAAGTTACAATTTTCATTCTTCCATGTAGGAATGTAAATAGTTCAACTTTAATAAGTTCCTTATGATTTCTTTTTCCTTTTTAGCTTCTCATGGTTCTCTTGCTTTTTGTATTTGAAAGTCAAATTTTCTCTTCAGCTTTGATTTTTTCATCAAGAATGCTTGAAAGTCCTCTATTTCATTGAATAACCATATTTTCACCTGAAGCATTATACTCATTTTTTTCTGGGTGATTCTTGGTTTTAGTCCCAGATCCTTTGACCTCCACAATATCCTATTCCAAGACCTTTGATCCCTTAAGGTAGAAGCTGCTAGGTATTGTGTTATCCTGACGGCGTTTCCACAATACTCATATTGTTTATTCCTGACTATTTGTAGTATTTTCTCCTGGACCTGGGAACTCTGGAATTTGGCTATGATATTCCTAGGAGTTTTCTTTTTGGAATCTTTTTCAAGAGGTGATTGATGAATTCTTTCAATTTCTATTTTGTCCTCTGGTTCTCGAATATCAGGGCAATTTTGCTTCATAATTTCTTGAAAGATGGTGTTGGGTGGCCAGGTGACAGTGAGTAAGAGTGCTCTGGAGTCGGAAGACCCAGGATCGGTTCCGGCCTCAGATACTTAACACCCACACAAAATAACTGGTCGTGTAACCTTGAGCAAGTTACTTAACCCAATTGCTTAAAAAAATATGGTGTCTAGGCTTGTTTTTGATCTTGGCTTTCCAGTAGTCCAATCATTTTTATATTATCTCTCCTGGATCTATTTTCCAGGTTAGTGTTTTTTCCCAATGAGATTTTTTCACACTGCATTCTATTTTTTTTCATTTGTTTGGATCTATTTTATAGTATCTTAATTTCTCATAAATTCATTACCTTCCATATGCTCCAATCTAATTTTGAAAGATATTCTCTTCAGTGGGTTTTTGAAATTCCTTTTCCATCTGGCAAAATTTGGCTTTTTTAGGCATTCTTCTCCTCATTGGCTTTTTGGGCCTCTTTTGCCATTTGAGTTAGTCTACTTCTCAAGTTGTTATTTTCTTCAGTATTTTTTGGGGTCTCCTTTAGCAGGCTCTTGACTTACTATTCACGATTTTCTTGCATCATTCTCATTTCTCTTCCCAATTTTCCTCTGCTTCTCTTATTTGATTTTCAAAATCCTTCTTGAGCTCCTCCATGACCTGTAACCTATTTATATTTTTCTTGGAAGCTTTTGATGCAGGAGTTCTGACTTCATTGCCTTCTTCCCATTCCATGCTTTGATCCTTTTTGTCCCCCAAAAAAGGATTCTATGGTCTGTTTGTGCTTCCTCTGCTTGCTCATCTTGCCAGACAATTACTTGAATTTTGAGCTCTTTGCCACAGTAAAATTCTGCCTCCAGAATGGAGAGAGCTTTGTACCAAAGTGCTGGGGTTTTCACAAATGTTGTCAGAGGTCTGAGGAAGGTGCCCTCTCTACAGCCACCAAAATTTCTGGTACACTGGTGTTTCTCACTCCAGGACTACTACCCAAGACAATGACCTAGATCCATGCAGGTCAAAGTGAGAGCAATTACCCTCTGAATGGTCGCTTGGTTCCCCTATTATCTGCAGACCAGGTGCTCCTGAGGCAACCTTGCAGCAGCAGCTGCAGCTGCTGCACCTCTGCTACCTCTTGCCCCAGGGACAGGGGCCAAACTGCTCTCTTCTGTCACCCAGTTCCAACAGCGTTCCCCACTGACCTTTTGCCTTCTTTTTGGCATGTATGGGTTGGGAAGTCTAGAAACTTCCATGGCTGCTGGTGATTCACTCTCCTGAAGTCAGCTTGAGCCAGTCTGTGCCACTGGTCAGGGCCACCCTGGGCTTGGCACAGCTCATGACGTTCTGGGCTAGGCTTCCAGCTCAGTGTGATAGACCCTTCCTTTAGGCCTCCCAGGCTGGCTTCAGTGGGAGATTTGTTTCTCTGTCTCTTTGTGGGTTCTGGAGATCGAAAATCTGTTTAGAGTCATATTTTACAGGTATTGGAGGTGATTGTGGTGGGAGCTCATGGAATTTCCTGTGTCTACTCTGCCATCTTGGTTCTGCCCCTACTTTAGTGATTTCTTAGTATTCTAAAATAATAGTCCAATAATTTTTAAATTATGTGTCCTGGAAATGTTTTCCAGGTCAGTTGTTTTTTAATTGAGATATTTTACATTTTCTTCTATTTTTTGCATACTTTAGATTTTGTTGGACTGATTCTTGATTTCTCATAGAGTCATTCTCTTCCACTTGCTCAATTATAATTTGTATGGAATTATTTTTTCTTCATTTAGCTTTTGTACCTCTTTTTCCATTTGGTTATTTATCCTCTTAAAGTAGACATTTTCTTCAGCACATTTCCCCCTCCTCCCCCTGCCAACTTTGGTCAATTCTATTTTTTAAGAAGTTGTCTTATTGAGTCAATTTTTGTGCTTCCTTTTTTCCAAGGTGTTCAATCTTTTTTTTTTTTGGTAATTCTCATATATAACTCTCATGTCTTCTTCCAATTTTTCTTCTATCTTTCTTACTTGATTTTTAATCTCCTTTTTGAGTTTTTTCAAGAGGACCTTTTGTTCTTGAGACCAATTCATATTCCCCTTCACATATAGGCTCTTTGACAATGTTGAACTCTTCTCAGTTTGTGTTTTTCTCTTCCCTGTTTCTATAGCAGCTTTCTATCATCAGAGCTCTTTTCTGTTTCTACTCATTTTCAGCCTATTTCATGACTTTTAAAATTGAACTCTGCTCCTTGGGCACTGGATCACTATCCCAAACTTGTTATGCTGAGGGCCAGGGGTCTTGTCACTGGCTTTCCACATCAGGGCTTAAGGTGCTTGGGGTTTTCCCAGGAGGTTCCAGGGCTCACAATGTGTCTTCTGCTGGAGGTATTACTGGGGCTGGAGGTATTACTGTTAGCCTACTGAGCCAGGACTGAGGGACCTTGGTTGCTGATCTGCATTATGGCTAGGAGCCTCCTGCTCCCTTACCTAGTCACTGTCCACACTGAATTTCAATAGCCTTTTTTTTTTCCAATGAAACAGACCTTTCTTGAAATCCTTATAATTCATCTTTAGCTGGAAATGTTTTGTTGCTCCATCTTTTTGTGGTATCTATCACTCTATAATCCATTTAGAGGTTTGATTGAACAGTGTTTCTGAGGGAAATTAGATCAAGCTCAGATATCTTCCTCATTTCTCTCTGCCATCTTGACTTTCCCTTCTGTGTCTTAGTCATTTAATATGCTCTACCTAGATGTACACTTTTTTATACTATATTTTTAAAAAGTCTAATAGCTTATGCCAGTACTTAGTCTTTAGTATTGTTTGGTGAAATGACATCTGTTTATTTCTGTAATTTTTTTTTACCTTTTTCATATGTGATGTATACATACATACAATTCTATGTATGTATGTGTTCTCTATGCATATATCTCCTTTTTCCTCCTTAGCATGAAAGTATTAATCTTTCAATAGCAGTTAAAAGGTGATGGGCTGTCAAATTTTTTAAGATCCTACTGCTTGTTTTTTTTTCAGAAAATTTCCAATTCTGTTACTACACATTTTACAATTCTGAAGGCATTATATAAGTATTATTTTAAATGTGTTCTTCCAATTTGACTTGCATACCAGTTTCATAATTAATCATAGACTCTTCCTTAATAGTTTTATGCTAAGGGTGTTTTGATTGATGGAGGCCAATGTATTGGTAAGTATAGTCTCAATGCATTGGTTCATTGTGTCCTAATTCAAACTCAAAGCCTTCAAAAAGGCATACTGATTTCATACTAATTAAGTCCAAATAACATTTTCATAGTTAATGAAAGAATTGTATTTTTTCCATAGAACTATATTGACTGTTATTCATATGTGTTAAGTAGTCAATATGATTTCTTCATTTGATATTATTTTAATTTTTTAACTTTTCTATTTAGGAAACAGTAATCGATTTAAGGATTTGGAGAATAATAATGGACTTGAAATATATTCCTGAAAATTTCTCTTTTTTATATAAATTATTCTTGAACTTGTTAAGTTGGTGACATTTTTCAGATAGAGAAGGGAAAAAGAACAGTTCCTGCTACTGCGATAAGTGCATTATATAGTCATAAAATTTCCTAATAATCTTATGATTTTTGAGGTTGTTCAATCATTTTCAGTAGTGCCCAACACTTTGTGATTCCACTTGAAATTTTATTGGAAAAGACACTGTTATTTCCTTCTTCAGCGGATTTTATAGATCAAGAAACTGAGGCAATTTGCTTAGGATCAAACAACTAGTAAGCCTCTGAGGCCAGATTTGAATTTACAAAGATGATTCTTCTTCACTCCATGTCCAACACACTATTCATTGTGCCACCTCACTGACCAATGTCACTATACTTAGTTCATTTTACACATATAACTACAGTACATGAATAAGTTATGTCTGCTGAGATGAGTCAAAGACTTTGTGATAATCCAGAGTAATAGCATATAGGTAACATTTTTTGACAATATGTTCAGTAATAACCAAATTTTTAAGTAGTTATTTTCTACATCCCTGGGATTTTGGTACATACTGTTTTTAACCTTCAAGTAATATATCACTTATCTATCATTTATATATCAATCAATCTTTTTATCTATCTATACATATATTCTCAATTTAATGTTTCCATATATGTCCCATATATGTGGTGTGTGAGAATGATAGACTATGAATGATGGGAGTCCTGTGTCAGCCTGGATCTAGGCTATACATCTAATCTCTCTGACACAGATATGGATTCAGATCCCCAGAAACCTTTTACTTTATCTGATGCAACTTCTACTACCAGCTCCTCTGTACTGTATGATGGGCCTCTTTGCCCTTACTAGATACAACATGAATACCTATTACTTGTTTGGAATGTTGGGGAGGGCCTTGAAAAGCCTTATCATGTGCTTTTTTCAGTGGACCTCTTGGAGTCACTTATACTCTGCCTTGACTAATTACTCAATGGGAAGCATAATACTATCCTCTCATACTCTACCAAATCCAATCATTCTGAACCCTCAGCTCCACAAGTACCAGCATATTTCCTAAACTCAAGTGTCATTGTCTCACACCCATCCCTCTCAATCCTATCCTTATACTACTCTATATCTACTCTTTGCTTCCACTGTGATCTCACGAATTTCTAATCAATTATAAACACACTTACTTTCATCAAAATTTTGTTATTTTTGATCTTCTTTCATTGTCTTGTCCTCACTAACACCTGACTCCCTTCTAATGACAATATGTAACGGGGCACCATTTCCAGTGCTAGTTGCTCTTTTGCTCATATGCTTCTACTAACCTGTCATAGTGGAGAATTAGAATACTTATCCGCAATGCCACTTTAATACTTTCCCTCTACAACCATCATTCAGCAACATCACCACATTAAAGGTTTACGCTATTGAAATTTACCATGTAATTCAGTTCCTGAACGTCTATGATCTACTGGTCTATAGTACACTCTTCCTCCTTCCTCAGTGAGTATTCTCTTCCCAACTCATGCCCTTATACTAACAAACTTCAATGCACATAGTGATACCCTTTAGAATACTCTAACTTTCCCCTCTGCCTTTATGCATAATGCTCTTCTTGGCTCTCATCATGATCACCAAGCAGTGACAAATATTTTTTGTTAGTCTTCACTATTGCCTTATGAAGTGATACATTTCTCCTCATCATCATCATCCTCATTCTCCCTTTCTTCTTCTTCTTCTTCTTCTTCTTCTTCTTCTTCTTCTTCTTCTTCTTCTTCTTCTTCTTCTTCTTCTTCTTTTTCCTTCTCCTTCTGAAGCACATTAAAAATAAAGAACTTTGCATAGAGAATCATAAAAAATAAAGATTTATCAAAGAGAGTCATAACTAAAAATGGAGATTAATCAGTCATTGAGTGATAACTACCTACATTTTTGTCTCTGTATGCCTAGTACTTAACACAATCCCTGGCACTTATTAGATACTTTTTGATTGGTGCATTGTCACTCATGTAATGTCAAAAGATTTAAATAAAAGGTTGCCAGAACATTATATAGACTTCTTATTGGGGATGCATGGTAGATTATGGATGGGGAATAAGAAGGGGTAGTTATTTTAAAATCTCTACCATAGAACACAATCCCCCTATTGATGAGATTTTAGATCTATTAAAATACTAACAGAAAATTTGACATTTCTACCATACATTGTTACTTCAAAAATCAATTCAATGTATGCAAAATAAAAATAACTGTAAAGTACCCTACAAATATTAACCATTGCTTTTGTTGCTATTATCACTTTCTGTCCCTAAAACATATGATAAAAATGTTCCAAGGAAGACACTTTAGCCATACCATAGTCAGTATGGTACCAAAGTAGGTATTGTAGCATAGTGGATAGAGCAATGAATGGTTTCTGAGGACCTATGCTGAAATTCAACCTGTATGTAGCTTTAACAATTCATTCAACTTACTGGGGTCAATTTGCATCATCTGTAAAATGAAGGGATTGCACTATCGGCTATTAGTTCTCTTCCAGTTCTAAATCTATGCTCCTATGTGTCAATGATTAGACAAAGCTCAATATATAGGAAGAACAATATATTTCTTTTTTTAACATTATCTCTGTTGTATTTTACTTTTATTTATTGTTAATCATTTCTGATTACATTTTTTTCCTTTTTTGTCTTTATTAATTTGTTTGTTTACTTTTAGTTTACAAGATTCAATTCCACAATTCCTTGAGTTTCAAATTTTCTCTCCCTCCCTCCCTCCCCCCATGATGGCATACAATCAAGTATAGGATCTGCAAATACTTTCACATTAGAAATTCGTCAGGTTACAAAGATGGATTGTATCAGATGGAATGAAAAATGGTAAAGAGGAGACAAAACTGAAAAAGAAAAAGATCAAGTGGTTTGCTTCAATCTAGATTCAAACTCAGTACTTTCTAAGTTCTTTCTCTGGAGATAGATATCTCTCTCCATCATGAATCTTTTGGGATTGACTTATATCACTGCATTGCTGAGAAGAGTCCAGTCTATCAAGTTGATCATCACACATATACTGTGTCTTTAATTGTGTACAAATTTCTCCTGGCTCTACTCTTCTCACTCAGCATCAGTTTGTATAAGCCTCTCCAGGTAAATATGAAGTCCGTCTGCTCCCCATTTCTTATAGCACAATAGTATTCCATTACATACATATACTGCAACTTGTTCAGCCATTCCCCAATTGATGGGCACCCCCTTAATTTCCAATTCTTTGCCACCATAAAAAGAGCTGCTATAAATATTTTTGTACATATGGGTCTTCCTCTCACTTTTATGATCTCTTTGGGATATAACCCTACAAGTGGAATTGCTGGGTCAAAGGGTATAAAATTATTTATAGCCCTTTGGGTATAATTCCAGATTGCTCTCCAGAAAGGTTGAATCAGTAAGAACAATATATTTCTATGACAGAGAACATGGTGTCTAAGAGCAACTGCAAATTAAATATCCAAGCCTGGTTGGTATATTAATTGTATATCCTTGCTGGAGGAAGCATTCGTGGCCAAGAAGTTAGTACTTGACCTAGATCCCAAAATGCAGGGATCATTGAGGAGTTTGACCTATTATATGGCTTAATATGATTTTGACAATTTTGGTCTTTTTATAAGTGTTACTATCATTCTCCATGCCAAATTGTTGCTAATATGTCAATGAGATCATGGGTAGGGGGCCAGAAAACCTCTTCCTAACCTCTTCCTTGCCACGTGTTCCTACAGTAAATGTAGCTCAACTTTCGAGACAGTAATCATTAGCAATTTTTATTTACAGGTAACAAATTTGTAGGTAACCAGAACTTCCAGTTGTATTTTAGTTCAGCTGATTACATTGCAGCTACAAAGCTGATTTTTATGAAATGACCAGAAAGCTCTTAAGTCTGGTGGGACCATTGTGACAGTCTTGTCTTCAGAGGAATGTTTTTCTTAGGTGCCTCTCTAGGTATGTCTGGCACATAAAAGGAGGTTAATAAATACTTCTTAACTTTCCCTGTGTTGTATGTTCCTAGGAAAAATCTCTTGTTCTAGATTGTGTTGTGAAATGACTGAAATATTTGTCACAGAGATCATGAAAGTATATGTACTCAATGAATCTCTGTCAAAAGGTCAGGACCAACTTCATTCATGATAATTCTCTCTGAGTCACTGCATATTCATTCAAGTACATGTACATTGTAGTTCAATGGCTGTTGACACCTAGAGGTCAAAGGAGGCTTACTACAGAGCATTTGATAATAGGGAAAATAAAGGTTTTTTTATTGATTTTATTATTTTCTTTTGGATTGTTCTATTTCCACGTAAATGAAATATTCTTAACAATCATCATTATAATTATGTCTAGGCTCTTTTGAGTGAGCTCAGGCTAGAGATCATAACATTTCTCCTAATAACACTTTTCATGGATTAGTTAGATTCATTTAACTAGTCTATTTTATATTCTAATGAACTAAGTTTATTGGAATTCTTTATTAAATGGAACTTCCCTACATATTTTCCTTTTTTTTTTTACACCTTTATGAGTAAGTAGAATACTGGAAGCTAAACAATTAAATAGGCAACTAAAATGATCTAGTAGATGGAGTCCTGACTTGGAATCTGTAACACCTGAGTTAAAATCCAGTCTCAGATATTGTGTGACCCTGGACAAGTAAACTAACTGTGTTTGCCTCAGTCTGTATCTATAAAATGAGATGGAGAAGGACATGGCAAACCACTTCAATGTCTTTTCCAGGAAACCCAAAATGGGGTCACAAAGAGTCAGGCATAATTGAAACAACTGAATAACAAATAGAAAATGTAAAAAATCTTTTAATTTATTTTTTTTTCTAGTTTCCTGTCACAGAAGTAGTTCAGTAGAGTCTGTTTAATTATTGCTATTGTAGGCAAGATCCTTATGTTAGACTAGATTATCTCTGATGCTTTTTCCAACTCTAGTCAATCAATCAGTTATATGCATTTATTAAATGCTTATTATGTGTATATGCTAAGTTAAGAAGTTGTAGATTCTAAGTTTCTATGGAGTGTTGGAGTGAAGTAACAATTTAAAAATTTGGGGAATAACAATTAAAGTTTCATCACTTTAACTTTTTTTGCTTGTACATATTCCAACTTCTAAATTCCAGGAAAAAAAGGAATCTCTTCAACTCATTAGACCTAGAATTATGTTTTGATGGCATGAAGAATTTATTGGAAAATTGTAAATGTATATAGAAAGTTATAAAGAAGCTTTTAATGGGTGTGCATAAACATGTAACCAATAAGAAGTTTCAAAGAATTAGTCATTCACATAAAATAATGAGAGAAGAGTTGAATGGGGGAAAAAATTAATCAGCTAATAAACAGCTCTTCTGGATCAATGCCTAATTTAAAAAATCTCAGTGGAAAAGTCACACATTTTTGAAAGTTAGACTCCCAGAGTCTCTATGTAGTTCAGTGAAAGCAGAGAAAACCTGCACCTTCTCTGTGCAGGAAAAAAAAAGACACTTCCCCCCTCTCTGCACCTCCCCCCTTTCAAAGCTGTATAAAAAGAAAGGTAGCATTTTTATAAAGTTTTAGAATTATTCAAAATGGAGTACTGTGAAAATAGGGGTTGATAGAATTGGGATCCAAGAAGTATTCCATAGTTTAACATAAAGAGTTTGAATCTAGAATAGATATTTTTATGAAATCCTGGACTCTATCAAGTACTTGCTCAAAAGCAAGAGCACAAATATAGGATAGGAAGAACCTAGGGGAGAATATAAAACACTGTGGAAAATGAGCTGATAATTACCCAAATCATTTGAAATTATCAAGAAAATAAGCACACACTAAAATGCAGGCTAAAACTTAGACAGGAAGGTTTCACTTCCAGAATCCATGATAGCAGTATAAGATGTAAATTATTTTCACCCTCCCTAACTGATGTCTGAAAGCCCAGAAAATATCACCCCAGGAAAAATCCTGGAACAGTTGACCCTACAGAAAGGTGAGGTGCAACTACCCTAGCCCAGGATATTTGGGGGATTAATGTGAAATACCCTTTTTATTCTGGGAGAGGGGGAGCAGTACAGGACAGGAGATGTCACAGTAAGCCAGTGGCAAGCCCCACCACAGCAAACTGGGGGAGACTCTGAGCCCCTGGGTGATGGGGCAGGCAAGTATCAACACCAGGAGTCCACCTGAGTGCCTTTGAACAGGCAGGGTAACTGATAGACATCAGCTCAGAAAACTACTACTTGTGCCAGCATTCTTCAGCAAACAAATCTTCCAGTACTTAAGCACAACTCCAGGAAGCACAGCTCCAGGAGATACAGCTCCTGGCTGGCAGAAATCTTCCAGCAGTCAGACATTTGGATGTTCACCTGGGGTCAGTAGGACCCAAACATTTGAGTTCAAGGCTTGAGTGAGTAGACATCCCCAGGGACCAGACTCTGCACCCACACCCGAAAAGCTCCAGTGTTGATCATCCCAGCTCAGAACCAGGCAAGCTGCTAGACCCCTATAGCCTCTAGTTGCTAGCACCTGAGGTACCTGCATACAAAGCCAGGACCAGTCCCTGGCTTCTAGCACAAGAAGCTTGGGTCAGTGCCCCTTTGTGTGGGTAAACCTGTAACCAATAAGGAACTTGAGTTGAGCAAGAGAGCTTAACTCTAAAAGCCAGGAATCAGGTGAATACTATGAGCAAAAAGCAGAAACGGACAATAACCATATATTCTTGCTATGGGGACAAGGAAGATTAAGGCACAAATTCAGATGAGGGAAATATTGTCAATGTACCCACCTTCAAAACCTCAAAGAGGAATATCAACTGGTCTCAAGGCCAAAAAGCCTTCTTAGATGAGCTCAAAGAAGAATTTCAAAAGTCAAATGAGAGGGGCAGAAGAAAAAATCGGAAAAGAAATGAGAAATATGCAAGACAGAGTCAATAGCTTCAAAAAGGAAGGGCAAAAATGGATTGTAGAAAATAAGTCCTTAAAAAGTAGAATTGTCCAGATTGAAATGAAGGCACAAAAACTCACTGAAGAAAATGCCTTAAAAAGCAAAATGAGACAAATGGAAAAGGAGGTACAAAATCCAATAGAAGAAAACAATTTGCTAAAAATTAGAATTTGACAAGTGGAAGCAAATGACTCTATGAGATATTAAGAATCAGTTAAACAGAAACAAAAGAATGAAAAAAACTGAAGAAAATATAAAATGCCTCATTGGTAAAACAACTGACCTGGAAAATAGATCCAGGAGAGACAATTTAAAAATTATTGGTCTTCCTGAAAGTCATGATGAAAAGAAGAGTTTGGACAGAATATTTTAGGAAATCGTCAAGGAAAATTGTCCTGAAGTCCTAGAACCAAAGGGTAAAATAGTCATTAAAAATCCATCAATCATCTCCTGAAAGAAATCCCAAATTGTAAACACCAAAGAATATTGTAACCAAATTACAAAATTATTAGGTCCAAGTAGGAAGGAAAAGGAAAACAACAAGGGAGGGAGTGGACAGAAGGGAGGGAAGAAGTAATAAGGGTAAAGGGGAAGAAAAAAGGGGGGGGGGCTGATGGAAGGGAGGGCAGATTGAGAAAGGTTATGATGGAAAGCAAAACTCTAGTGAGGGGTAAAGGGAGAAAGGAGAGAGAAAAGCATAAATGGGGAGAAGGATTTGCTCTCCTTTTCTTGTGTTGTTTTATTCCTTCTTTCCTGTGCTTCCTCCCATTAGTTATAATTCTTTTTTACATCATGTCTAATGTGAAAATATGCTTAATGTGAATGTATATGTAGAGTCTATATCAGATTGCACACTGTCTTGGGGATAGTGAATAACAGGATGAGGAAGAAAATTCAAAACACAAAATCTTATGGAAGTGAATGTTGAAAACTAAAAATAAATAAATTATATTAATAAAATTTACACAGGGGTTTCCATTTATACCAACAAAAGTTGAAAAGGTTTAGAAATTAGATATATATATATAGAGAGAGATAAATAGATAGTGATAGACAGACAGACAGATAGATAGATAGATAGATAGATAGATAGATAGATAGATAGATAGATAGATAGGCAGATAGATAAATAGAGAAAAATAGATAGTTGTAGATACATACACAGAAACACATATATGCATATCTCTGGGATAAAAAGATTACAAATCCACTCATAAATTATCTGAATACCAGATTAAGGGAGGTCACAATTAGAATTTAACAAAAGGGCAAACTGAGGCAGGTCTCCAGGCAAAATACCTGTTATTAGCAGGGCCATGCCACCTCATGGGCCTCCACTTAAGCCAAAGATCCTCAGCAAACGAAGAGTTCCCTTTTGTGGGTTTTGGGTAGTGCTGAATAAAAAAAAAAAAACAGAATAGGGTAGATGATGTCACGGGATTAAGGGCAATATGACTGGTTAGTGAGGTAAGGAACACAGAACAACATGATTGGTTAGAAATTTGGTAATTGGAGCTAGCAATGATCCCCATTCTTCTTTCATGAGAGTAAGAAGAGCTCATTGTTTGAGTCCAGCTGTAACAGAGTTTTGGACAGCAAAACAGACATTCCTGAATGTCTTGAATCCTTGGTGGAGTAAAGATATCAGGCACAACTCCCTTTTATTCATACACATTCCCCAAGGTTAGCAAAATTCCTTGAGGCAAAAAGAGCTCAGTGATTAGCAGGAGAATTGGATTTCTAGAATTACCTCATTTCAGATCTGCTGAAATCTGAACTGAGTTTAGAGAAAAAGAACCATAACTTAAATAATTATAGGACAAAATCAATTATATTTAAATAAGATCAATTAAAAATACATAGGATATATAAAAAAGATATGGGATCAATCTTAATCTTCTCATGGAATACCGAATCTTCGAAAAGGTGGATTTTAGATAAATTAAAAGAAATATTAACATATGCAAAGTAGAACACTTCTTCATCTCTTTGTTCCAAAAGGTGACACAAATTGAAAACAGATTACCAAAGGAAGTTTTTCTAGGGGTTGAATTCTGGAAGCCAAGATGGTGGAATAAAAAGTAAGCTGCCCCCACTCTCCCTTACTGACCAATGAAAACCCGTAAAATATTGCCCCAGTAAAAAATCTGGAACAGCTGATGAAGCAGAAAGATGGGGTGCAGCAGTCTTACAGCCTGGGAAATAGGAAAGGCCCCTATCATTCTGGTGGAATGGGGATGTACGGGTGGGAGGTGTCTCAGCAAGTCAGTGGCAAGCCCCACCTCAGCAAATCAGGGGGAGATCCTGAGCCCCAAGGGTGGTGTGGCAGGCAAGCACCAACACCAGCACCCCCAGAGTGCCTAGGTACAGGCAAGGGAACCTTTAGCCTGCAGCTTGGAAAACTACCACTTGTGCTGTCAGACAGGTGTACTCCCCATTGTGTGCACATGTGTGGTGAAAACTCGGAACTTCCCTCCCTCCCTTCCCCCACTCCTTCTGCTGTTAATCAGCAGCCCTTTCAGAAGGCTTTCAGATTTTATGCCTCTGTGGGCCTCTCCTCCCTTTCTCTTGCTGTCAATCAGCCTCCTTGCCAGGCTCCTCTGTTGTTTACCATTGGGGAAGATTTTCACAGCTAGACTTGAGTACACTCCCCCAGTCAATGGGAGAAGGGACCCCATTAGGGTATAAATTCTTGTTCTGCCTTTTGTAAAGTGCCTCTCCCTCATGATCGGTCATGGGAAAGACCACCCTCTTCATCTGAGGAAGAGAATAAATTCCTGTTCCTATCCTAAGATATCTGTGTGTTTTTGATTAAATTTTGGATGACATTTTTCATCACACACACCATGTTTCAGGACAACTCCAAGAGGTGCAGCTCCAGGCAGGCAGGTGTCCTCCAGGAGCCAAACCTTCCAGTGTTTCACAGCAGCCAAAGTGAGCAGGTATTCTCCAAGGGTCAGATGCCACTCTGCCCACCCTGAGAGTTTCAGTGTTGCTAACCCCAACTCAGGTAAGCTGCTAGACACCTACAACCTCCAGCTGCCAGCACTCGAGGCACTAGCACACAAAGCCAGTTAGTTCCTGGCCTCAAGCACAAGAAGTTTCGTAGGTGCCCCTTGTGCTCCAGCAGGAGAGCTCAACTTTAAAAACCAGCAAATACTGAAAGACCATGACCAAAAAAGGAGAGGTAGAAGAAAAACTGAGTAAAGAAATGAGCTATGCAAGAGTCAATAGCTAATAAAATAAAGAATAAAAACTGAGTGTAGAAAAACAGTCCTTAAAAAATACAATTGGCCAAACTGGAAAAAAAAAAAGGACACTGAAGAAAACATCTTAAAAAGCAGAATTGGGGTGCATCAGCCCTGCAGGGCCAGGGAGGCACAAGCTGCCTTGTGGAGAGGAGCCTGAGGCTGCAGCTTGAGGGAGGCCCTGGCCACTCTGCGTCTATGTAGGTTGGACCCAGTGTGAGAAGAGAGATCCCCCTCCCAGAAACTCCTCCCCCAACACCCTTGATAATCAGAGTTTTTGGCAGGACCCTTCTGTCCACTGAGAGAGTTCAGAGTCAGGCGGAAAGAAGCACACAACATGGTGCTGAAACGAATTAATAAGGATGTTAATGATTGAGCCCATGATCCTCCAACACAGTGTTCTGCACATCCAGTTTCAGATGACATTTTTCATTGGCAAGTCACAATTGTGGGGCCTATTGACGGCCCATATTAAAACGGTGTATTCTTTTTGACAATTCATTTCCCTATAGACTACCCCTTCAAAACACCTAAGGTTGCACTTACAACAAGAATTTATCATCCAAACATTAACAGTATTGGCAGCATTTGTCTTGATATTCTAAGATCATATTGGTCTCCTGCTTTAGCTATTTCTAAAGTTCTATTATCCATTTTTTCATGGCTATGTGATCCAAACCCAGATGATCCCTTAGGGCCAGAGATTGCATGGATCTATAAAAGAGATAGAGACAAGTACAACAGAATATCTCCAGAATGGACCCAGAAGTATGCCATATGATGCTACCTGAAAGTCAATAACCTGCATTATAGCTGGAATAAACTTTAATAAACTTCCTTTTTTGATTTTCTTATTCAGCTGCTACCCTATCAGACATCTTTTTTTAATTTTATTTTTTGTTTACCTCCCTCCATTCATGCACATGCTCATCTGATGAGACTTAAGTTCATCCATCTTTGGACAATAACTGCTTTTAGAAATTGTAAAGTAGTTACAAGAGAACAATTGCCCAAGGTTCAGAATTTTTTTTAAAAATGGAGCCTGTGCATTATGTGGCCAGTGTCTTCACTCTTAGTTGGTTATGAGACCATTCCTCACTGTTCTAACAGATACTGAAGATACCATCTGAGGGGGAGAGAGATGGATGCAAAATTGCTACATCAAAGGAAGCAATATTACTGTAGCAGCATCCATCTTGTTTAAGCCTTCCATTGTTAGAGATACTTTATGGTCATAACTGATGTGGTTGGAGAATTGGTACTGAATTTATAGCATCAGCAAAACAGAAAATGTGATAGATTTTATGCATTTCAATAAAGGAATGACCAGTTCTTATTCTGCAGAGAATGGAAATTGGAAGTCAAACACCCCTTGTATTCCAAAATAGGGTATTAAACTTTTTGTAATTTTCATTTAAATTTTGTTAGGAGGCTTAGAGCTACTAGTTAATTTATCTTTCAATACACTGTTTAATATAGCACTGAATAAATGGTGCAAGATGTCAATGGATGAGTGATCAACTAGTAGCTTTGCTAGTAATAGATTTATTTTTCTTCAATAAAGTTGCATAAACCAAAATAAAAAAGAAGCAGTTTTGGTCAAAGGGAAAAGGAAGCACAAAAACTCACTGAAGAGAAAAACTTCTTAAAAAGTAAAATGGGCTAAAAATAATAAGCTATCACTCTTTCAAGATGCTATGATGATATTTAGAGAATCCTAAAGAATGAAGTTAAAAAATCTACTTTAAATAAACATTAGCAAAGTTGCAGGATACAAAATAAACCCATATAAAACATCAGAATTTCTATATATTACTAACAAAACCTGACAGCAAGAGATAGAGAAAATCCATTTAAAGTTACTGTAGACATTATAAAATATTTTGGAGTCTGTCTACCAAAACAAACTCAGGAACTATATAAACATAATTACAAAACACTTTTCACACAAATAAAGGCAGATCAAAATCATTGGAAAAAACATCATTTACTCATGGGTAGGCTGAGATAATATAATAAAAATTACAATTCTACCTAAATTTATTTGCTTATTCAGTGTCATACCAATCAATCTACCAAAAATAATTTTTAGAGCTAGAAAAAATAATAACAAAATTCATCTAGAAGAATAAAGGCACAGAATATCAAGGGAATTAATGAAAATGTGTTCTGGAAAGTGCCCTAGCCAAATCAGATCTTAGATTGTATTATAAAGGACAATTATCAAAACTACTTGGCACTGATAAAGAAATAGAAAGGAGGATAAGTGGAGTAGGATAGGTACACTAAAAACAATAGTCAATGACTAGAGTAATTTACTCTTTGATAAACTGAAAGACTCCAACCTATGGGATAAAAACTCACTATTTGATAAAAACTGCTGGGGAAACTGGAAATAGTATGGCAGAAACTGGGCATGGACCAACAACTTACATCATATACCAAAATAAAGTCCAAATAAGTATCATGATTTAGTATAAAGACTGGTATTGTATTCAAATTAGGAGAGCAAGGAATAGTTTACCTGTCAGATTTGTGGAGAATGGAAGAATTTATGACAAAACAAGAAATAGAGAACATTATGAAATGCAAAATGAATAATTTTGATTACAATACATTGAAAAAATTCCCACAAGGCAGCTAGGTGATGCAGTGAAAAGAGCACTAGCCCTGGAGTCAGGAGAACCTGAGTTCAAATCCAGTCTCAGACACTTAATTAACACATACTAGACATGTGACGTTGGGCAAGTCATTTAACCCCAATTGCCCTGCCTTCTCTCCTCCAAAAAGAAAAAAATCTAACTTTCCCACAAACAAAATCAATGCAATAAAGATTAGGAGAGAAGCAGAAAATTGGGAAAGAATTTTTACAATCAGTGTCTCTTATAAAGGCTTCATTTCTAAAATATATAGAGAAGTGAGCCAAATTTATAAGAATGTAAATCATTCCCCAATTGTTAAATTTTCAAAGGATATGAACAGGCAATATTCAGAGGAAGAAATTAAAGCTGTCTATAGTCATATAAAAACAATGTTCTAAATCACTAATTTATTACTGAAATGAAAATACAAACAACTGCAATTTACCACATCCAACCTTTCAGATTGGCTAAGATGACAGAACAGGAAAATGATAAATGTTGGAGAAAATATGGGAAAATTGGAACACTAATGCATTGTTGGTGAATTTGTGAATGGATCTAACCATTCTAGAAAGCAATTTAAAACTACACCCAAAGGGCTACAAAATTATGCATACCTTTTGACCCAGCAATGTATCCCATAGAGATGATAAAAATGGGAAAAGGACCCACATGTCCAAAAGAAATTCCTGTTGAAGACATATGAGCTGATGGTGAGTGAAGTGAGCAGAACCAGGAGAATGTTGTACACAGTAACAACCACAGTGTGTGATAACTGAGTTTGATAGACTTAGCACTTTTCAGCAATACAAGGTCTTAGAACAGTTCCAACACACTCATGATGGAAAATGTCATCTACATCCACAGAAGGAACTGTGGAGACTGAATGCAGAATGAAGCAGATTATTTACTTTTTGTGCTTGTTTGTTTGTTTTTTTTTTCTTTCTCATGGTTCCTCCTATTCATTTTAATTCTTCTATACAGCATGAGCAATGTGAAAATATATTTGATAAGAATTTATATATAGAGGCTATATCAGATTGCATGCCATCTTAGAGAGGGGGAGAAAATTTAAAGTTTAAGGAAGTGAATGTTGAAAACTAAAAATAAATTAATTAACTTTAAGCAAAAGGAAAAATATATATAATTTAAGTTGATATTAAAAAAAAAGACATGAGAAATGATGCTGAGTAAAGTGAGCTGAATCAGGAGAGCATTGTACAGAGTAATAAGCACAGTGTGTGAGGACTAACTTTGTTTGACTTGGATTTTCTTAGCAATGCAAGGATCTAAGACAATTCCAAAAGACTTATGATGGAAAATGCTATCCACATCCAGAGAAAGAACTATGAAGTTTGAATGAAGATGGAAGCTAACTATTTGATCTCTTTTTTCTTTTATTTTTTTGTTTCTTCTTTCTCCTGATACTTCTTTACAACATGACTAATGTCAAAACATGTTTAATATGAATATATATGTAGAGCCTATAACAGATTGCATGCCATCCCAGGGAGGAGAGAGGGAAGAGGGAGAGAAAACTGAAAAGCTTACGAAAGTGAATGTTGAAATGTTGAATATTGATAACTAAAGATAAATTAATTTAAAATAAAAAGAAACATTTTTTCCTTGTTGAAAGATCTACACTGACTTAAAGGTAAAGTCAAATAAATTTGGAAGTATATATCTAGCATTTGGATAGAGGTAGTACAAAGGATAAGCTTATCCCTTAAAATATTTTAATGACAAGGTCAGAAGTTGCATAATGGATTGGATGAACAAGATATTTTATAAAATATGGCCTTTCTTATATTTGACAGTTGTCCTGCAATTTTTTATTTTTATTTAATTAATTAATTTTTAGTTTTCAACATTCATTTCCACAAGATTTTGATTTGCAATTTTATTCTCTCCCTGTCTTTCCCCTTCCCCCACCAAAATAACAATATTACTGAATACCCCTTCCCCAATATGTTCTCTCTTATACCCTCCTCCATAACCCCCCTAACTTTCTAGTAGGGCAAGATAGATTTCAATACCCAAGTGCCTGTATATTGTATTTCCCAGTTACATGTAAAAAAGAATTTTTTTCAACATTTGTTTTTAAAACTTTGAGTTCCAGATTTTTTTCCCTTCTTCCCTCCTAACCTGACTTCACTGGGAAGATAAGCAATTCAATATAGGTTGTACAGGTGTAGTTACCCAAATCATTTCCATAGTTCTTATATTGTGAAAGACTAACTCTATTTCCCTCCATCCCATCCTGCTGCCCTCTTATTCTATTTTCTCCTTTGACTCTATCCCTTTTAAAAATGTTTGCTTCTAACTACCCTCTCCCCCAATCTGTCCTCCCTTCTACCTCCCCCCCACCACCACTTATTCCCTAAACCCCTGTTTACCTGTAGGGTAAGATACCCAATTGAATGTATATGTTATGCCCTCCTTAAGCCAAATTCAATGAGAATAAGATAGTCCCATTCCCTTTCACCTTCCTGCTCTTCCCCTCTGTTGTAAGAGTTTTCTTTTGCCTCTTTTATATGAGACAATGTACACTAATCTATCTTTCCCTTTCTCCTTCTCCCAACAAATTCCCCTCTCACCTCTTAATTTTATTTTTTAGATATAATCCATTCATATTCAACTCATCCTGTGCCCTATATCTATGTATACATAAATATGCATATGCCCACACTCACATATATATTTATATACATGTATACATGCCTATACATACATATATTTGCATACATATATATATATAAAAATTTTTTAATTTTTAATGTTTTATTTTCTTCAGTGTATTTTTGGGTCTCTTAGCAGGCTGTTGACTTCACTTTTCATAATTTCCTTGCATTGTTCTGATTTCTCTTCCCAATTTTCCTCCACTTCTCTTGTCTGATTTTCAAAATCCCTCTGGAGCTCCTCCATGGCATGTAAGCATACAAATAATATTTTTCTTGGAGGCTTTTGATGCAGGAGTTCTGACATTGCTGTCTTCCTCCTGCTCCATGCCTTGATCCTTTTTGCCTCCTGTGATAGTAATGGCAATTAAAGATTCCCCCTGTATTGGCTTGGTTTTCAAATTGATTGTGTTAAAACCCAGAGCTTGTTAATCCCACCTGTGGGATGGACTTGATGTGAAAAGAGAGTCCTGAACTGGGAGGAGCTGGTGACATAGATTTGGAGAGACAAGAGGGAGGCAGAAGATCTTTTTTGGAAGCAGCACCCACGTGGAGGCAGAGAGAGAGACTAAGAGAATTGCTGGTGGCCGCTTTGAATTGCCCTGGACTTTTGAGACCTGCTCCTTGAGCTGCCAAGGACTGAGGAGACATGGCTGTTTTGCTGGTACTTTGCTAATGTGTTCAGGGGTTCTAGGACTGTTCTACAGAGAGAGGATGAATTCATGAAGGGACTGGCAATGTATCTTATGGCCTTGCTAAGCCTTGTCTCCCCAGGAACTAAGATTGCTGAGAACTTGCCTCATGTCAAGATGAAGAAAAGACCTCCATTTGGGTATTAAGTGCTGTGTTTAAACTTGATGTAACTCTGGGGTAGATTCAATTGTGATCCAGGGGTGGGGAACTTTTGACCTTATGTTTGGAAACTAATCTCCATTTGAGAAGAGGGGCTTTGTGGTGGACTAAATGAAGGTATAGCCTAGGGGTAGAGAAGTATTTAGACCAGGGACTTTGTAATTGATTGAATGATTGGAAGGTCCTGGGGTGGGGTAGTCCTTGGAGATTATTTAATCACATTTAGTAAATGCTGTATTTGGAATGATGTCATGTTTTGATCTTCTCTGTTCTTGGTTGGTTGAATAAAATGGAGAGCACCTATGCTGGTATTTTGAACCTTGGGAAGTTGTCTTTCCTTGGCATTACATTACATTATATTACACCTCCAAAAATGCATTCTATGGTCTGTTTGTGCTTCCTTTGCTTGCTCATCTTGCCCGCCAATTACTGGGCTTTTGACCTTTTTGCCATGGTAGAACTCTGCTTCCATAATGGAGAGAGCTTTGTCCCAAACTACTGGGGTTTTTTTTTTGCAGATATTAGGAGGGTTCCTTCTCTATGGCCCCCACAAGCTCTGGCTCACTGGCCACATACCCCAGTATCACTACCCAAGATTGTGATCCAGATCTAAGCAGGTTAAAGCAAGAATAATTGCCCTCTGTATGGTCACTTGGTCCCCCTACAATCTTCAGAGCAGGAGCTCCTGAGGCAGCCAAGTGATGATGGCTGCACAGCCACTGTGCCTCCCCACTTCTCACCCCAGGGGTGGGGGCCAGACCATGCTCTTCCATCCCACTGTGTTCCAGCAGAGTTCCACACTGAGCTTGTACTTTTGTCTTTGGCATTTATGGGTTGAGAAGTCTGGAAACCACCACAGCTGCTGGTGATTCACTCTCCTTAAGTCTGTTCTGACCACTGCTGGTCAGGGATGCCCTGGTGCCAGAACTGTGTGACTCACAAGGGACTGTCCTTGGCTTCCAGTCTGCAAGAGACCCTTAGTGCAAGCCTGACAGGCTGCCTTCAGCAGGAGATTTGTTTCTCTCTGTCCCCTTGTGGGTTCTGTATCTCTAAAGTTTGTTTAGAGTCATTTTTTTACATGTATTGGAAGTGATTGAAGGGCAAGCTCTGCCAAGTTTGTGCTTCTACTCTGCCATCTTGGCTCTTTTTTTTTGTTTGTTTGATTTGGTTTTTTGTTTTGTTTTGTTGCCTTTTGGAGGGCAATTGGGGTTAAGTAACTTGCCCAAGTTTACATGGCTAGTTTTTTTGTGTTAAGTGTCTGAGGCCAGAACCAAACTCAGGTCCTCCTGACTCTGGGGCTGGCGCTTTATTCACTGCACCACTTAGCCACACCCAACCTTTTTTTTTTTAACTAGAATAAGTTACAGTCAGAAAATGTTGAAATTTATTGTATTTTTCAAATCTAAAACTGGAAGAGATCATAAACTAAATGATTCTCCAAGAAAGTTCAATCATTAGAGAATTAAGTTTCGAACTTAAATAATTTTTAAAAACAAATGGTATAGGGTGGAGCCAAGATGGCAGGAGTAGAAGCACAAAGGTGGCATGAGCTCCCACTCCAATCACTTCCAATACATGTAAAAAAATGACTGTAAAGAAACTTTAAAGCTACAGAACCCACAAAATGACAAAGAGAAACAAATCTCCTGCTGATGGCAGGCAGACAGGAAGGGCCTATCACACCAAGCAGGGAGCTAAGCACAATCCCATGATCCACATAGTTGTGACCACAGGTCAGTCCCTACCAGCAGAGGCCTGAGCAAATTTAAGGAGAGTGAATCACTAGCAGCTGTGGTGGTTTCCAGACTTCTCAACCCATAAATGCCAAAGACAGAGTACAAGGTCAGTGTGGAACTCTGCTGGAACTGGGGGGGAGGGCAGAAAAGTGTGGTCTGGCCCCTGGCCCTGGGGTGAGAACAAGCTTCTGAGGCATGTGTAATGCCATGCACAGAAGCTTTCCAGAAGAACTGCTACTGTTAACAGCTTTTTAAAGATTCTGATTACTCCATATAGTGATCACTCTATTTATTCCATAACAAAAGCAAAACATCCATAGAAAACCAAGGTACAGCAGAATTCAAAATACAGCATTCACCATATTATCACAGAAAATCACAATATAATATTCATAGCATAGTCTCAAAGTAAAATAGTCACTCTTAAGTTAACTCAGTCACTTATCAGTAGTATCATAATACACAGTCAAAATCTTCTACTCTTGGGGAAAAATCTTCATTAACTCAATTAGTCACTTATTAGTAGTCTCAAAGTCTTCCACTCATGTGGCAAAGTCTTGATTAACTCAATCAGTCACTTATCAGTAGTATCAAAGTACACAGTCAAAGTCTTCCACTCTTGGCGCAAAATCTTGATTAATTCAATTAGTTACTTATCAGTAGTCTCACAGTCTTACTAAGTATCATACACAAAACCCTCCACCCCTTAGGTCACTAGTAAATTATAATTCCATAATTACTCAGTACCCAAGGAGAGGTCTTTTCTTCATCTTGACTTTAGGCCTGTTCTCAGATTCCCTGGACCCCCTTCCATGCTCCCAGATTCTACCTGGACTCACCAGACTGTCAGCTGGGTTCAGTGGCAGACAGCTCCCAGTTCCTTAACCAATTCTTTGGGCAGGTCCTGCTCCACACTTAACTTCACAGGGTTTGGTCCATGTCAGATCTCTCACCATTTCCTCTCCAAGGAATTCAAGGCTCAACCAAGCCACAAACAAAGTCTCAGAATCCTGGTCATGCTTCAGTCACCTGGGCTCCTGGCTCCTGGGCTCTGGGGCTCCTGGCTTTGGATTCCAGGCTCCTGGGCCCCTGATTCCAGGCTCTGGGCTCCTGTTCAGAAGAAGCTCCACCACCACAAGTTCTAAGGACTAAGTTTTCCATTCTTCTGTAGCTGTTCTGCCACCAGATCTCAGTCTCAAGGAAATTCTGACTGTGCCTCTCTGGGGCTTTTCTTATATACACAGTATTACCTACTTACTTCCTTCAGCCTACACCTTCTTGTTAAGTCAATTAACATGGGGACAGGAGTTAATACCTTCTGTTCCCCCAATCAGAGGCTTGATCAGTTACTAAGTGTTAAGTACCTGCTATTTTTGTCAACACAAAGGGATCTTCAAATTAAAAATTACATTACAGTTACAGCATGGCAGCTGTGCAGCCCTACCACTTCAGTGTACTTCAGTATACCTTCTTCTCAGTGCTACATGGCACATACACAAAAATTGACCATGTTCTGGGGCATAAAAAACTCACAATTCAGTGCAGAAAGGCAGAAATATTAAATGCATCATTCTCAGATCGTGATGCAATAAAAATTATATGTAATAAAGGGTGACAGAAGGATAGACTAGAAACTAATTGAAAATTAAATAATTTAATCCTAAGGAATGAGTGGGTCAAATAAGAAATTATAGAAATAATAAGTAACTTAATTCAAGAGAATAACAATAATGAGACAACATACCAAAACTTGTGGGATACAGTAACAGCAGTTCTTAAGGGAAGTTTTATATCCCTGAATGCATACATAAATAAAATAGAAAAAAATAGAGGTCAATAAATTGGGCATGCAATTGAAAAAGCAAGAAATAGAACAAATTGAAAATCCCCAATTAAATACTAATAAGAATAATGAAAACCACAGGAGAGATTAATAAAATTGAATTTAAGAAAATTATTGGATTAATAAATAAAACTAAGAACTGGTTTTATGAAAAAAACAATAAAATTGATAGACCTTTAGTCAATATGATAAAAAAAAGAGAAAGAAGAAAAACAAATTACAAGCATCAAAACTGAAAAGGGTGAATCTATCTCCAATGAAGAGGATATTAAAACAATAATTAGGAATTATTTTGTCCAATTGTATGCACATAAATTTGACAGTCTTAGTGAAATTGATGATTATCTACAAGAACATAAATTGCCCAGATTAAATGAAGAGGAAGCAAACTACTTAACCCCATCTCAGAAAAAGAAATTGAACAAGCCATCAATTAACTCCCTAGGAAAAAATCTCCAGGATCAGATGGATTTACTAGTGAATTCTACCAAACATTTAAGGAACAATTGATTCCAATACATTACAAACAGTTCAGCAAAACTGGAGAAGAAGGAGTCCTATGAAATTCTTTTTATGACACAAATATGGTACTGGTACCTAAATCAGGAAGAGACAAAACAGAGAAAGAAAATTACAGACCAATTTCCCTTAGGAATACAGATGCAAAAATTCTAAACAAAATATTAGCAAAAAGACTACAGCAACTTATTGTGAGAATAATACACTTTCATCAGGTAGGATTTATTCCAAGAATATAAGGGTGGTTCAATATCAGGAAAACTATCAGTATAATTGAGCACATCAAAAACAAAACTAGTAGAAACCATATGATTATCTCAATAGACTCAGAAAAGGCTTTTGACAAAATACAATACTCATTCCTATTAAAAACCCTAGAAAGTATAGGAACAAATGGAGTTTTCTTGAAAATAATAAGTAGCATCCATCTAAAACCATCAGTAAGTATTATATGTAATGGGGATAAGCTAGAAACATTTCCAATAAGATCAGGGGTGAAACAAGGATGTCCACTATCACCTCTCTTATTCAATTTAGTACTAGAAATGTTAGCAGTTGCAATAAGAGAACAAAAAGAAATTGAAGGAATTAAATTAGGCAAAGATGAGACTAAGCTATTACTTTTTGCAGATGATATGATGATATACTTAGAAAATCAAGTAAAAAACTACTTGAGATAATAAATAAATTTGGCAAAGTAGCAGGATGTAAAATAAACCCACATAAATCCTCAGAATTTCTATCTATGTCTAACGAAATCCAACAGCAGGAGATTGAAAGAGGAATCCCATTTAAAGTTACTGTAGACATTATAAAATATTTGAGAATCTATCTGCCAAAACAAGCCCAGGAGTTATATGAACACACTTACAAAACCCTTTTCACACAAATAAAGTCAGCTCTAACTAATTGGAAAAAAAAAACCATCAATTGCTCATGACTAGGTTGAGCTAATATAATAAAAATGACAATTTTACCTAAGTTAAATTATATATTTAGTGCCCTACCAATCAATCTACCAAAAAATTACTTTGTAGAGCTAGAAAAATAGTAGTAAAATTCACTTGAAAGAACAAAAGGTCCAGAATATCAAGGCAGTTAATGAAAAGAAATGTTAGGTAAGGTGGCCTAGTCATTCCAGATTTTTATCTGTACTATAAAGCAGCAGTCATCAAAACTACTTGGTACTGACTGAGGAATAGAGCAGTGGATCAATGGAATAAATTGTGTACACAAGACTCAGCAGTCAATGACTATAGTAATCTACTGTTTGATAAACCCAAAGACCCAAGTTTTTGGGACAAGAACGTATTGTTTGACACAAACTGCTAAGACTGGAATGTTGTATGACAGAAATTGTGCATAGACCAATATCTAACACCATACACCAAAATAAAGTTGAAATGGGTGCATGATCTATGAAGGCTGATACTGTAAGCAATCTGGGAGAGCAAGGTGTAGTTTACCGGTCAGATCTATGGAAAGGGGAAGACTTCATGATGAAACAAGAGTTAGAGAGCATTATAAAATGTAAAATGGATAATTTTGATTACATGAAATTGAAAAGCTTCTGTACAAATAAAGCCAATTTTCCTAAGATTAAGAGGGAAGTGGAAAATTGGGAAAGAATTTTTAGAACCAGTGTCTCTGATAAAGGCCTCATTTCTAAAATATGCAAAGAATTGAGTCAAATATGTTAGAATACAAGCCATTGCCCAGTTGATAAATGGCCAAAGGATATGAATAGGCAGTTATCAGAAGATGAAATTAAAAATATCTATAAGCATATGAAAAAATATTCTAAATTACTATTTAGTAGAGAAATGCAAATCAAAACAACTCTGAGGTACTACATTTCACCAGTCAGATTGGCCAAGATGACAAAACAGGAAAATGACAAATGCTGGAGAGGATGTGGAAAAATTGAAACATTAATGCATTGTTGAATTTGGCTTCAGGAAGGAATAACATACATGCTCAATTGGCTATCTTACCCTACAGGAAAATAGGGGGGTAGGTGATAAGAGGGGGGATTATAGAAGGGAGGGCAAATTGGGGTAGAGGGTAGTTGGAAGGAAACATTTTTTAGAAAGGATTGGGTCAAATGAGAAAATAGAATAAGTGGGAGGAGGGATGGGATGGATGGAAATATAGTTTGCCTTTCACAATGTAACTACTATGGAAATTATTTGGGTGACTTCACATGTACAACCTATAATGAATTGCTTATATTCCCACTGGCTGTGGTGAGGAGGGAAGAAGGGAAAAGATGTGGAACTCAAAGTTTTAAAATCAAATATTTTAAAAAAATTGGTTTTTACATGCACCTGGGAAATAAGATATACAGGCACTGGGGTACTAAAATCCATCTTGCCATACTAGAAAGTTAGGGGGATTATGAGACAGGATATAAGAGAGAACAGATTGGGGGATGGGGGTATTCAGTAGGCTTGCTATTTTGGGGTGGTAGTTAGGGAAAAGATAGGGAGAAAAAATTATAACTCAATATCTTGTGGAAATGAAATGTTGAAAACTAAAAAATAAATAAATTTAAAAATGAAATAAAAGTTATAAACAAAAAATAAATGATATGCACATAAAAAAATCAGTGCCACTAGGAAAGGGGTGCTGGTTCTAAGTGACTTCAGTCATACAGATTACATTATTAAAATCTAGTAAGCTAAAGAACTCATCCATCTTTACAACCACAATTATTTTTACATTTTCTTCTGCAAGTGATTCTTCTTTCTACCATTTACTTTCCTTTTATCATCTTTAAAGTTTATCATACTTTTTTTTCAGAAGCTAGGTTTGAAAATAACTCTAATTTGATATCATTGTGAGTCTAGCCCAACCATATGCAATGCTTACTCCCTTATAACAGTGATTCCACACACCTTTGGGGTGAATGAAGCCATACCTTTTTGTTGCAAACTATCAGATGTCACTGTGAAGCTTCTTATTCCATCTCATTGCCAGTGTGCAAAAACCAAAATACCTAGCCATTCAGAACTTTCTGCTACTCCTCTCTATATATACTTTCTGTCAAGCATATCCCTTTTTAAATCAACTCTACACAAAGCTGCCAAAGAGGAGAACTGACCATGTTACATTTTTATTTGATTAAATACCATTGACACACTTTTGACAATATAATCAAAGATAAGCTCTTCTGTTTGACTTTTAAAGCCTTTTGCAATCTGGCTTCATCCTACCTTTGAAACGTTTTATACTTACTCCTCTTCTCACTCTACAATCCAACCAAACTTACCTTCATGTCAATTTCCTATTGCTGTGCCTTTATGCTGGCTGTCTTCATATTCTCCTCACCTTTCCCTCTCACAATTCCTTGTCTTCTCCAAAATTCTGCTCATCTAAACTTCTTTATGTAGGCTTTCTTTATACCTCCAATGATTCGTGTCCTGCCAGCTGACAAATAAATACTGTATTATTTGTAATATAGTTTTTATTTTTATAGTATCTCCTCTATAGCCGTTACATTCCTTGAGAGTAGAAGCTATTTTTATTTGTTTTGATCTCCAGTGCCTAGATCAGTTTCTAACATAAAGTAAGTACTTAGTAATTTTTAATTGATTGATTAATGTCATCAGCCATCACGGATTCAATAATCATCTATATTCAGATGACTACCAAATCTTTTGATCTAGTTGTGTACCCCTGCAACCACCCCAGGACTCTAATACCACAAACTTTTCCTGCCAATGAAGTTAGCCAACTGTTCAGCTTAAGGCCTTACTCACATGGGTACATTGGATTATGTTTAGGATTGAAATGACAGGAAACACTTATTGAACTTCCAGTCTGAAACTTAGGAATAAGGTTCTATTCTAGACATTCTTCTCTATTTTTTAAAGAATTCAAAATACATTTTTCCACCAAAGTAATATAAGAGATTAGGTTTTAGACTAGTACACAGAATCCCATTGAAAAATACTTTTTGCTGTTGTTCAGATGTTTTAGTCATTTCCCACTCTTCTGGACTGCATTTGGAGTTTTTTGTTTGTTTTTGGCTAAGACACTGGAGTGTTTGTCATTTCTTTCTCCAGTTCGTTTGCAGTGGCAGTGGCAGCAGATACTTCAGGAGCTCTCAGTCCACAGATGGTAAGGGGGTTGAACAAATGGTTAGAGGGAGACTACAGAGGTCTTTTTGCTAGCACTGAAAGAGGACTCTGTTGCTTTGCCCGCACTCTGATACAGGTTGCAGTCACATGAAGCAATTTCAGGTAAGGAGGAGAACTAGTATATCAGAGCTTGCCAAAATAGTTCTTAGGGGAAATTTTCTGTTTCTAAATGCTTACATAAGTAAAGTAGAGAAAGAGGAGACCAAAACAATTGGTATGCAACTAAAAAAGTTATAAAATGAACAACTTAAAAATCCCTAATTAAATACCAAATTAGAAATTCTGAAAAGCAAAGGAGAGATTAATAAAATTGATATTAAGAAAACTATTGAACTAATAAGTAAAACTAAGAACAAGTTTTATGGAAAAAAAAACAAAATAAAATAGATGATTTTTAAAAAGGAAGAAGAAAACAAAATTACCAGTTTCAAAAATGAAAAGAGTAAATTCACCACCAAGAAAATTAAAACAATAATTGCAGTGCAGCTAGGTGGTACAGTGAATAGAGCAGTGGCCCTGGAGTCAGGAAGACCTGAGTTAATCTAGCCTCAGACACTTAACACTTACTAGCCATGTGACCTTGGGCAAGTCACTCAAACTTAATTGCCCCTCCAAAAAAAGAAAAAAAAAACAATAATTAGGAGATATTTTGTCCAATTGTATGCCAATAAATCTGTCCATCTTAGTGAAGGTGATGAATACTTATAAATATATAAATTGTCTAGATTAACTGAAGAGATAATAAAATACTTATAGAAGTGCATTCCTGAAAAAGGAAATTGAACAAGCCATCAATGAACTCCCTAAGACAAAATTCCAGGGCCAGATGGATTCACAAGTGAATTCCATGAAACATTTAAAGGATAATTAATTTTAGTATTATATAAACTAATTAGAAAAATAGGTGGAGTCCTTCCAACTTCTTTCTATGATACAAATACTGTGCTTATACCTAAACCTGGAAGAACAATAAAAGAGAAAGAAAATTATAGACCAATTTCCCTAATGAATATATATGACAAAAAAAATTAAATAAAATATTAGCAAAGAGATTAAGCAATTTAAAATGAGGATAATAAACAATGTCTATGTAAGATTTATATGAGGAATGCAGAGCTGGTTCAATATTAGGAAAACTAATAGCATAATTGATCATAACAACAATAAAACTAACAGAAATCATGATTCTCTCAATAGATGTAGAAAAAGCTTTTGACAAAATATAATGCCCATTCCTATTAAAAACACTAGAGCGCATAGGTATAAATGGAGCCTTCCTTAAAATGATAGGTGGCATGTATCTAAAACAATCAGCAAACATTATAAATAATGGGGAAAATCTAGAGGCATTTCCAATAAGATTGGGGGTTAAATGAGGATGGCCATTATCACCACTCTTATTCAATATGGTACTTGAAATGTTAGAGTTAGCAATAAGAGAAGAAACAGAAGTAGAAGGATTTAGAATTGAGAAAAAAGGAACAAAGCTTTTACTCTTTGCAGGTGATATGATCATATACTTAGAGAATCCTGGAGAATGAAATTTAAAAAAAACTACTTGAAATAATACACAACATCAGCAAAGTTGCAGGACATAAAATAAATTCACAAAAATCATTGGCATTTGTATATATCACTAACAAAGCTCAACAGGAATAAATAGAAAGAGAAATTCCATTAATGATACTATAGACATTGCAAGACATTTGGGAGCCTACCTGCCAAAACAAATGAAGGAACTACATGAAAACAATTACAAAACACCATTATAAAAATAAAGTCACATCTAAATAATTGGAAAAACATATAGTTATTCATGTTTAGGCCAAGTTAATAAAAAAAAATGACAATTCTACTGACATTAATTTACTTATTCTGTGCCATACCAATCAAACTATCCAAAAACATTTTGTAGAGCTAGAAAAATAATAACAGGAGGCAGAGCTGAGATGGTGGAGTAGAAGCAGGACCTCCTGGCTGCTCTGGCTTCCGCCTTCCCCAATCCATGTAAAAAGGGGACTCTAAACAAACTTTGGAGTTGCAGAAGCCACAAAATGACACAGAGAAGCTAACCTCCCGCTGAGGATGGCCCAGCAGGCCGGCAGGAATCAGCCAGCACAGCACTGTGGGAGCCCAGCCCAACCCCACCGAGGCTTTAGCCCCAGGGCTAAAAAATGGAGGGACTCCAGATCAGCAGCAGCTGTGGCCGTTTCACGATTTATCAACACACAGATGGAAAGGACAAAGTGAGAGGTCAGTACAGTCTGGACTTTGGGACCCAGTAAGTGGGAGTGCATGGCTTTTGTCCCCGGGGCGAGAAGCCTCTGAGGAGCCAGCACAGCCAGCCAGTGCCACCTAGCAGCTTCAGCTCCTGGCCTCCAGAGTATAGGGGGACCAAGCACCAGTCTGAGGGGTAATCACTCTTGCTTTAACCTGCTTGGATCTGGATTGCAGTCTAGGGTGGACGTCCTGGGGTGTATGTCCAGCTTGCCAGAGTGTGTGGAGACCTCAGAGAGGGTACCAATCTAATACCTCCAGCAACTGAGAAAACCCCAGCGTTTGGATTGAAAGCTCCCCTGTCTGGTGGCAGAGTCCTACTGTGGCAAAAAGCCCAGGGGTCAAGTGACTGAGGGGCGACATGACCAGGCAATGGAAACAAATCAGACAGGAGATTCCAACATTACTGGGGACAAAAAGGAGCAAAACATGGAACAGGAGGAAGACAGTGAAGTCAGAACTCCTGCACCAAAAGCTTCAAAGGAAAATATGAGCTAGTTACAGGCCATAGAGGACCTTAAGAAGCAGATAACAGAAATGGAAGAAAAATTGGGAAGAGAAATGAGAACAATGCAAGAAAATTATGAAATGAGAGTCAACAGCCTGACTGAGGAAAATAACACTTTAGAAAAATAATAACAAAATTCATTTTGAAGAACAAAAACTCCAGAATATCAAAGTAATTAATGAAAAGAATTACAAAGGAAGGTGTCTAAGTATACCAAATATTAAATTGTATTATAAATCAGAAATTATCAAAACTACTTGGTACTAGCTAAGAAATAGAGTGGTGGATCAATGGAATATGTTAGGTACACAAGACATGGTAGTCAACGACTATAGTAATCTATGATTTTATAAACCAAAAGCCTCCAGCTTCTGGGATAAGAACTCACTATTTGACAAAAAAAAAACTGCTTGGAAAACTGGAAAATAGTATGGCAGAAACAAGGGCTAGACCCACATCTTATACCATTTACCATGGGTACACAATTTAGATATAAAGGCTGGTACTATAAGCAAACTGGGAGAAAAGGTATAGTTTACCTGCCAGATTTATGAAGAATGGAAGAATTTATGACTAAACAAGAGAGAGAACTGTATGAAATGCAAAATGAATCATTTCTATTACAGTAAATTGAAAAGGTTTTCCACAAACAAAGACAATGCAACCAAGAATAGGAGGGGGGAAGAAAGCTGAGAAACAATTTTTTGTAGCCAATATCAACAAAGGTTGAATTTCTAAAAAATAAAATAAAATATATAGAGGGAATTGAGTCAAATTTATAAGAATACAAGTATAATAAAAACTCAAAGGTTATTGAACAGGCAATTTCAGAGGAAGAAATTAAAGCTATCTCTAGTCATATGAAAGCATGCTCTAAATCACTATTGATTAGAGAAATGCACATCAAAACAACTCTGAGGTATCACCTTATACCTATCAGATTAACTAACATGACAAAACAGAAAAATGATAAAGGTTGGAGAAGATGTGGGGAAATTGGAAAACTAATGTATTATTGGTAGAGTTGGAATTGATTCAACCATTCTGGAGAGCAATTTGAAGCTATGCCCAAAGGGCTATAATAATGTGGATACCCTTTGACCAAATAATATAACTTTAATAAAACTTCTAGGTCTGTATTCCAAAGAGATCATAAAAATGGGAAAAGGAACCACACGTACAAAAATATTTATGGGAGTTCTTTTTGTCGTGACCAAGAATTCAAAATTTAGGGGATGCCCATCAGTTTGGGAATTGCTGATCAAGTTGCAGTGTATGAATGTAATGGAATATTATTATTCCATAAGAAATTGTTATCAGTCAGACTTCTGAAAAACCTAGAAAATTTTGTATGAACTGATGCTAAGTAAAGCAAGCAGAATCAGGAGAACATTGTTCACTGTAACAGTCACACTGTGTGATGGCTAATTTTAATTTATCTCTTCTTAGCAATGCAAGAATCTAAGACAACTACAAAAGACTCATGATGGAGAATGCTGTCCACATCCAGAGAAAGAACTATGGAGTCTGAATGTAGATCAAAACATATTATTTGCTTTCTTTTATTTGATGTTTTTTCTATTTCATGTTTTCCTTAATTGGTTCCAATTCTTTTTTACAGCATGACTAATGTGAAAATAGGCTTAATATGAATGTACATATAGAGCCTATGTCATATTATGTGCCATCTCGGGGTGAGGTGAGGAGGTATATGGGGAGCAAATTTGAATCTCAAAATCCCATGGAAGTGAATGTTGAAAACTAAAAATAAATAACAAAAATATATTGCTTTTACGTATAAATGGGGGAAATAGAATACTAAATACCACAAAAATAACAAGTATTAGGAAGTAGAAATTTACAATTCCATTTACAAATCTTGTTATTTTCTACTTTAGGGTCGAAATGATGATCTCTCTTACAGAATTTAAAAATAATAATAAAAATAAATAATTGTATAGATACTAATAAGAAAGAGGATTACTCATTAATTATCACTCATTATATTGGGAAGCTTTTCTCAATCTTTCAATTCTAGTAGCTTCCCTTTTATTTCCTATTTATCCCTTATATAGCCTATTTGTATGTATTTTCTTGTTTATCTCCCCCATTACATTATGAATGTTTTAAGAACAGGGGCTGTCTTCTATCTCTTTTTCTGTCCTTTATGCCTGCAACAGTATCTACTTAATAAATATTTGCTGATTGACTGACCCTCACTATTAACTGACAGCCTCTTTTTCCAGCTATATCTTTCTGATGACATACTTTACACTTCTTGTTGTGCTCAAACCCTCATTAATAATATATTATTGTCTACTACATTCCTTGCATGTCTTTCTCAATTGCCATTTGAGTAATCTACACCTAACATTCTTAAAAGAGTATTATTGCATGATTCATACCTATACAGCATCACCAGAAGAATACTGATGCAAGATAATGAACCCCTATTTCAAAGAGAAACGCATGGGCGTTAAAAGCATCACAGCTTCCCAAAGGCAATCTAGCCTATTTTTCTTCTCTTGGTTAATTCTGGGCCTAGCTGATTGTTCCTTTGTTGTGTCTGCCCAAGAAATATGTACAGATAAACTACAGACAGTTCTGTTTCGTGTAAGTGGACGGTTCTATAGACCTCTATGTAAAGAGATTTTTATTAATGTGAATTTGTCTGTGAACTTGGAGAGGGAGAGAGAGAGAGAAGGAAACTAAGAGGTGGATGATACCCTTTGAGGAAGCAGGCTGGCACATATTTTAAGGACACATGGTTAGGCAGAGACAGAGAAGGGACAGGAGGAAGAGGAATATATATATGCATAATAAAAATTTATATTAAGCAAAAACTGTCTGTAGATCTGCAGATTATCTATTCCAATAAATATCATAGTTGATACAATAATTATTCTTCAATAATTAAACTGTTTTCCTATGTGTATAAGTAGGTTGGACTACTTTGAATTATTATGGATTTCATTTAGAAGGCACCTTAGTATACCAGGGTTTGATGCAATCAGTACAATGTCAAACTCAAAAAGGAACATCTGGAGAATGTCACCATTTTATAGAGAATGCTTCATCAATTTGGATTCTGCACTAGACACCCTCTATGAAATTTCATTGATGTATGCCAGACTAAGCAGAATGACACATTAATTAAAGGGAAGGGGCATTTAATTAAAAAGAATAGCAAGGTAAATAAAAAGGGAAAAAAACCTCTCATTCTTGAAGGGGCATAAACACCCTCAGATTCTCATACTAGTGTAAAAGGAAACTCTCTTCAAAAGACCTCTACTCCTAAGATTTGGGCCCAAATGGTGATTATCTTACTACTCTTATTTTGTCTGGGTCTCAGCAACCTCGGTCCCTCACTGCTGCTCTCCTTTGAAGCTACAATTTGTTGCTGTTGTTTAGAGCTGCTCCTCTTGCTTGCTAAAAAAAACTTTCTGCTGAGCTCCTACTGCCCTCTGATGGAATTTTTTCCCATTCTGTTGTTCCTTTGGGAAACAGCTGTGATCAAAGCACAGCTAAGACTAATCAGGACATTTTCTTCTCTTTTGTTAGTCAGGTCTAACCTTCATGATTAGCCAGCACATGCATGATTTTGTCAGGGTTAGTCTTTTTACAATCCTCCTGAGCTGGAACTCCCTCAGATATGCTTAATATTCAAATTAGATTGAATAAATTCTATTCAACTCTCATTATGCCCCATAACAGATATTTCTAAGGCATAGAAACTACCCTAGGACTCCTTTTTTTTTTCTTTTTAAACTAGAAGGATTTTTAAACTAAAGTCATGGAGGTAGTTATCATTGTCTTACATTCCTATATTAGTCTGTCTCCACCAGCCCCCATTTTCTCTCATCACTAAAACATGTACCACTCTTGAAAATCAGACCTACTGCATATTTACAGGTTATTGGTACATATTAGGATAGTCAAAAGTAATGATTCCAAATATATAATTCATATCAAGGTATGAAGGACATTAGGGTTGATTACTGTAGTTCTGACCATACATAATCATCAAAACCATATATATGTAGTACTCGCAAAGAAGTTGTGTACTATACAAAGTTGTTGCAAATACATAGATTATAAAGAATATATGATACAGAGCACACATAGTAGTATTAAAATATGTTGGTAACATAGAAAACACAAACATCACATACAAAACATAGTACCTTTTGTCAAGGTGGCATTAGGAGAACAGATACATAGGTAATTTATAACATATAGTGCACAGTATCTATGGTAAAACCCTGCCTCCAGCAAGTTTCAGTCTCTAAATTTATTGTCTTTGTGCTCTAAGACTGAGGTTTAAGTGATATAATTTGATAGAGGTCTAAATTTTAAAAGAAGAACTGGTCAGATAAAAAAGCAAATATTCTCTCCCTTTGGCTTCTGATTGGCAGAGCATCACGGTCAATAACAAAAATAGTTAGCACTTATGTAACACTTTAAGCATATTGTTTCGATTTATCTATACAACAGTTCTGAGCAGTAGATTATTATTATTTCACCCATTTTAAATGAGAGGGACTTGAAGAAGAAAAAGGTTGTTCTGGGTCAAACAACTAGCTAATGTTTGAGGGCAAATTTGAAATTAAATCTCACTCACTCCAGTTCCACTCCTCTAACCACTTTACCCCCTAGCTTCCCACTAAAGAGTAATGGAAGGAGCTTCCTTTCTGGATATCCTTTCCCTGCTTTGAACATACATTTTTGTTAGAGCTAAATAATCCTCCTCTTGGCAGTTTATAGATGAACTACAATTGTCTCATTCAATTGCAGCATCAAACCTGAACTATTAGGTAGCTTGAGTCCAGCCTAGTCTATTACATCACAACTATTTCACAGAGCTCTAAGTACTAATTTCACATTGGAGTTTGTGCAGTGATCTCTTCTCATAGAATGATACTATAACAAAATAAGTGATATTCACATATTTTTAAAATCCTAAATGAAAAATAATGCTATTTTTATATATAAAAATATATATATATAAAAATAATGCTAATCCGGTAAGTCATTGTTTTAAAATCTAATAGATGTTATTAAATTGTTAGAAATCATATATAGCAACATATTGGGACAATTGGACAAAAATCATATATAGCAACAATTGGGAATGAACTCAGAAATCATTTAGTACAATAAAATGAGGTCCTTTCATTTTAGAAATGAGGAAACTGGGAAACAGGGAGGCAAATTGATTTACCCAAGGTCAGAAGGTAGTAAGTGGTAGAGATTTAAATCTACAGTAGGTTTGTTTTTTTTACCACAAATACAGAGTCTTATCCACTGTAATACCCCTTCAATTCAACAAATATTTGTTAAGTTTCTAATATGTACAAGGCATTGTAGTAGGAGCTGGGGATACAAAGACAAAAATGAAATGGTCCTTGCCCTTATGGACTTTACATTCAATGCCATAGATAAATATTTACAGAGATAAGTCAATACAATGTGAAACAAAGTAATTTCAAAAAGAAAAGGAAGGCAACTAGGAAACTCTGGAAAGGTCTCATGTAGGTGGTATCACCTATGCTCTAGTTGGAAAGAAGCTTTGGATTCTAAGGATTTAGGATAGTTTTTATTACAGATATGAAAGAGAAGTCATTCAAAGATACAGGATAAGAGATGGTGTGCCATGACCAGGAAATAGTAAGTAGACTCTTTTAACCATAATTCATAGTTCATAAGGAGAATAAAATAATGCTAAAAACCATTGGTTGAAGCAACATTATAAACGAAATTCAACACTAGGTTGAATAATTTGAATTTTTTCTAGAGAAAACAGAATCACTGAAGATTTTATAACAAATATGCATAAGTATGTTATATATTTGTATAGGTGCTGTGCATTTGTGATATGTATATGTATGTGTATATGCATGCATATATAAGCTTATGTATATGTGTATCTGTATGTATTCTGTGCATACAGAAATAAGCATTTGCTAGCCATATGGAAGATGGAGTGAAAAGGGGAAGACCAGAGATATGGAGTCTATTGTAATAGTCCAAATGAACTAGAGAAGTAGATAGATGGAGAGATGAAGTTAAACTAAGCCAATCTCTCTCCTACTTTTAAAGTATATTTCTATTATTAAGATCTATATTCTTTAGCATGTATGCATATGCATACATATAGAGGTGATAGAGAGATACACATTTTAGAGGAAATAAGGCAATAATTAGGGATGAGATGAAGAACAAGATACCCTGGAGAAACAGAATGGTCACATTTTCTTGAGACACTGGAATAAAGAAGAAAAGGAGAAATGATGACGAGGCTCTTTGTCAAAGAAGGAGAAGCAGGAAAGGGAGGGGAGAGGAGTGCAGAAGAGAGAACAAAAGAGGAGAGGAAAGGAAATGGCAGTTTACCATGAATGGTTACTGCTTTCCCATGGAGGCTGAAGACAAAGCCTGAAAATTTGTGATTGTCCCGTACACATATTAATGGTCAGGAAAGCAATTAGACAAAAGAAAGATCTAAATCTTTCTGTGTAGTCTTAGCAGCATTTCCTCCCTCCCTCCCTCTTCCCCAGTACACACTGCCATATAAGAGCAACAATTTTGGAACTGAAAAACCATGGGCGTTATAGGCTCTGAGAACCTTTGGCAAGTTGCCAATATCCATAGATGCTAACTGGAAGTTTACCAGTAGTAATTTAAACGCCCCTCACCCTTAGAGACTCCAGGTAGAGATGAAGTCTATGGTGACCAGGACATAGAGATGAGAAGATTTACATCTAAAAGCACTACTTAACCAGAATAACTCTATTTTTGTATCCCCAAAGTTTGACTGGAGGCAAGGGATCTTCAGAAAAGGAAGCATCTATTCTATCTATGGGTCTAATAATAGATGAATCTTTCTTGATGGGGAAAAAAAAAACACATCTCCCCCTCCCCTCCCCCCCTTCTTCTTAGTCCACTGACTGGATGAACTATGGTTCTTGCTTTACTAGAAGTGTTGTATCTTAAAAAACATATGGCCTTTAAGCTAAAATAGCAGTATAAGAGACCTTCTTCCTTCTATGAGGGAGAAAAAATGCTGAACTGGAGAACCCTAGCTGATGCTAGAACCCGGAAAGAGAAAAAGGATCTACTTTGCATTTAAAGGTGTAGTGGCTGAGAAGAAATAGAAGTGATCACAAGACCAACAGAGCAGTGTTGAGAGGCAGTCATATAAGAACAACAGGGTAAAAAGCACAGGAAAGACTACAGATATTATGCATTCAACAAGATCAGTTTGAGACAGGCCCATCTGGGCAGTGAGATAATATCACCAGAAGAAATTTGTTCACTCCCTTCCTAGCCACACATATTCTCTACTTCCCCTACTTAATCTTTCAAGTTCCCTAGTTTATTCATTTGGTGAATATATTTGTGAGAGAGTAGAGCCTCAGGGCCTAAACTCAGAAAAATGGGAAGTGAAGTAATTTGCAAAGAGTGATGGGGATGAGGTGGCAGAGTAGTTTTTGAAGATATTGGGAACAGGCACTTCAAAGAATACAAGGAATTCCATGGAACAGTGAGGACCCAATTGACATTAGATAGCATAAATTTGTAAGTGATTTAGTTAACAAAATAACACAAGTTCTTTTAGTTGAGATCAATAATATGTAAGTATAAATGGAAAAGGGAGATAGTGAGAGGGATGTAGGATTGAAGTTTGGCAAGGAATATAGTGATAAGACAAGTGGGAAGGTTCTCAAAGTTAGCTGATAGTTTACTATTTAACCTTTTCCTACCTGTTACACTTTCATTCTGTAAAGTACCTAGGTAAAATCAATTTCTTTTGCCTCTTCTGGGACTGAAAAAGAGGTTCAAACTGGTTCTCTTCTGTGGGAAAAATATTCAGAAGTCCCCTCAATAGCAACTGGGACCTGCACAATCATTGCTAATAGTGACAATCTTAAATAGTCTAGTCTGGGGTTGATTCAGCAGGAACTTTAAATACTTAAGTTTTGAAAATGATATTTTTTTCCTTATGTGATATTTCTTCTCTCTGTTTTTGTAGACTTAGCTTTAATTGCCTTAGATTACACAGATAATTATCATAGTGGATAAATAGGTGCTGTATTAGGAGTCAGAAAGATGACTTCAAATCCTGTCTTAGACACATAACTCGGGCTTGAACCTTGCTTAGTTTAATTTCATCATCAATAAAATAGGGATAATAGCATCTATATTGTTACAAGACTCAAATATGAAAGGGTACATAACCTTAAAGTACAAACCTTAAAGCATTACTATAGTAATAATAATAAAATATTTGGTGACTATTCTTTTCTTTTTAAGATAATATATGGGAGAGACAGATGAAATTAAGTTTTATAGCATCTTGTTAATCACATGATTTTTGTTCTCCATTTATATCTATTGCATTCATAGTGCTCAACGGAATATAATTTGTTAATGTTATTGTATTAACTCTTTAAGCTTCCTTTTATATTTATTTTCACCTGATTTTCTTCCCTATATTTTAATTGTTAATTTTTTTTACTAAAGATAAAGGCAACAAAGAGGAAAAAATCCTGTCATCTTTTCATTTTCTATCTTCTTGCAAAATATGACTTGAATTCTTGGGGGGATGAAAGAATGAAGCTTCTTCAATATCAATAACTATATCTAGGACAGAGCTAGTATAAAAATATTTATTTTGTCTCACAGTTTCCTTATTCATGATCCCTAATCCTAGCTGGGAGGTAGCCCATGGGATAGCACAAAGTAGAAAAGATGAAAATGTGACAATAACAGATGGCTGTAGGATTTTAGGAAAACTCCTAATAAATCTGATAGCCATAATTAGAAGCACTGATATAGAGTACACATTCCACTTAGAATTTCAATTAGAAAAATTGTTGGGAAGAGCAGTTTAAAAAAAAATCAGGTAGCAAACTTATATGAACTACTTCTTAAGCTGAGAGCATAAAGTTGGTAAACAATTGAATCCATTGTTTAATTTCTATTAAAAATATCCACAAATTACAGCCCCAAGTATTTCATTGTAAGCACTTGAAATATATAATTAACCAGAATTTGATAAATCTATTCTTGATATCCATAATTCTACTTTTTTATATTTTATTGGGAATGCTATTTTTTGCTTTCTTTCCCAAAGAAACTGAAACATAAATGAGTTTCTATAATACAGTTTTCAATGAGTTTTCCATCATATTTCTCTCATGCAATATGACATGAGACATATATATACACACATATGTTTATACATATGAGTACACACATATAAAATATGTATATACATCTATGTATATATTCAAAATTTAGCCCATTCCTTCAATTTAACAGTTTCTATAATACACACATATATTTGGGTATACAGATACAGATAATGTGACATTTTGTTATGCCATATCATGTTATAATACAATATATCATATACATACTGTTAAAATGAAGGGATAGGCAGAGGCATTTTCCTTCACTGAAATGTGTGTAAACCCTAAACTTCAGTGTTAGAACTGAGAATTAGACTCTGCCCTGGATCTTCACAGAATATATAGGGATAGAATCCTCGAGTGTTCTCACTGTATAGTCTGTAATTATACTACAAGGCTGTGTGCTATTTAGTGCAGGTGTGAACAGAAACTGCTAATTACACCATAAATTCATACTATTGAAGTTGTCTTCTAGCATCTGTAAAAAGGTTCATTAGTATTTACATTTCAAATATATCACAAGAATTAAAAACATATGCTAAATAATCTGTATGCTCCAGTCACTCAACAAGTAATAGAGGATTACCACTTTAAGTACAGTGCTGTTGCTAAGTGGCATTAGAGATGTACCTGGGAAAATCTTGCTATTCAGAAGAGCAAATCAAGAGATTTTTCATAACAATTTTCTCCCAAAGCATGAGATAATGTTATTGAAGAGATAATAAAAATTAGATGAGGTAGAGAAAATTAAAAGATAAAAAAACAGAAAACCTATCTTCAAAGGTGGTAAGTTTCTTTTTTTCTGAGATATTGAACTATCTTGAACATTGATAAAAGTTTGATAACTGGGTTTATCTCCATAAAAGTAATAATTTGTCCAGGATATCTTGATATTAGATGTTTCCTTTTTTACACTGATTCCATTGAACCACTGGTATAATTAAAGTAATGAACAAAGAATATCATGACATCAATAATATTAAATTTTCTTCATGTTTCATTGGAAATATGCTACTTATAGTTAGAGATAATGAAATTAGATCTTGTTGAAAAGGTGAAAATTCAAACATTTCAAATCAGGATTACTAAAACTTAGCCAAGATAATTCTTCAAAAACACAGCAGTTATAATAGTGGAAATATTGCTACCAGGTCTAACTCACTCATGTAATCCTAGGGCTAGAAGAAAAAGCAGAATTTGCACTGGTTGAGTCTTTGAAAATTGAAAAAAAGATTTTAAATTATCCTCAGGCATTCTTCAGACTCTGTTAGCTTTTATTTGATACCTGTCTATATATAGGGGGTCATCTTTAGATATGTACTAAAAATTATCTCCCTGAAAGTGAGACAATTTAGAAATAAAAATAAATAGTACTCTAATAAAAAATACTGTTATAATTAAAATAGGAAGAAAAATTTATTAAATGAACCTGAGGGATAAAATTAAAAATAATGAAATAAAGGAGTAACTATTTGATGTTATATGATATATTGTAGATACTTTAATACATTTTGGGGAAGTGATGTAAAATAATGCAAAAAAAAAGACAGTTGTAAAAATTCACATGAAATGGCCAAATCCACAGCATTGATTGATTTATAAGAAGTTGAGTTGTTACATATTCCCAGTTTTCTTTAACATGCTGTTTTTAGAGTTCATTCTTTTTATTTCATTAGAATTGAAGGTCATATTAACCAAATGAAAATTTCAGCAGATTAAAATATTAGTATTATTGTATTAAGGTTAATATGGATGTCTGCAACAACATCAATAATAATAAACAATCTCACCAATTTCAGCCCAAATGCAAAGTTAGCTCTCTTAAATGAAGAGTTTTAAGAAATTTATATTGACAGAAAAATTTTCAAATTCTTTGATGGAAAATGCTTGTAACATTACCTAAATTTCCACTTTAGAGATTACAATTATTAAAATTTTCTTACCATTAGCTCAGCAGTAATTCAGTGTGATGTCCCTTCCAGTTTTAAAATGAAATAACTCCATTAATCAATTTATAATGGCCATAAAAGACATCATGCCATAGTGAATAGAAAGCTTGGCCTGGAGTTAAAAATATCTGCGTTCAAATCCCTCAATGTTGCTGAAAATTTCTTTTTTTCTTTGGAGGGGGGAAAGCAAGGCAATTGGGGTTAAGTGACTTGCCCAAGGTCACACAGCTAGTAAGTATTATGTGTCTGTGGCCGAATTTGAGCTCAGGTCCTCCTGACTCCAGGGCCAGTGTCCTATACACTGCACCACCTAGCCAACCCCCCCCCCCATAGGAAATTTCTTGAGACTACAAATTTCCAAGGTGATAATTCTCATTGATAGAGGAAGTTGTTCACTAAGAGCTCCCTATGGCAGTAAAATCATGTCTGGTTAAAAAAAATTTAATTAAAAAAAAACAGACATATAGCATATGTGTTTGATTCCGCAGTATATCCAAGATACATACAAATGTGGGATGATAAGAGAACTATTTGAAATCATACCATCATCTCACAGTGGACCCATTTAAAATTTATGTCATCTAGACTCAGCTTAGCCTTCTCTGTCACATAACTATGTTTTCATGCTTCACTGATTGACTCTCAGTCTCAAGTGCTTCAATTTTCACACCTTTCCTTCTGTCCTCAAACCCCCTATATGACTTCTATTATCTTTCTAGCAGAGGCTATATCTCTTCTTTTAAGAAAATTAAGACAATCTATTATATGCACCCTCCTTTGCCCTATTGCACATTTTTTTTTTGCTTTTTGTAGGGCAATTGGGGTTAAGTGACTTGCCCAAAGTCAGACAGCTAGTAAGTGTGTTAAGTGCCTGAGTCCAGATTTGAACTCACGTCCTCCTGACTCCAGGGTCAGTGGTCTATTCACTGTGCCACCTAGCTGTCCCACCTATTGTATACTTTTAAAGACCTGTGCAAATTGCTCTCCTTCTGTTCTATCTATTCTCTTATGAGGATCTGGTCTTCCCACTTGCCAAAGTCAACCCTTCTTCTTATTCACTTGACCTCACCCATCTATTTTCTTCTCTTTCTCTGTATCACCTTTAATCTCTTCTTATCTACAAGTTATTTCCCTATTGTCTATGTAGGTTCCCAGAACAAAAAAAAAAGTTTTACTTGACCCTGGGCCCACCCTTTGATGATAACATCTTGTATCACTTCTCTTCAGAATTAAAAGTTGAAGGAAATGTTGATCATATTATCATCTAGACTTTCTTTCTTCACTTTAACTTTGCAGTTCCCTTGATCTGAATTCTTCATCACTTCAATGAAATTACTCCCTCTAATTTTAGCAGTTATCACACTTTTCTTTTTAAATGTGTTGTTGATGAGCTCTTTTTAATATCACTTACTTTATTTTTGATATCTTTATTTTGAACTTAAACACCAACAAAAACTTTATATAATATATATTATACTTATATATAATATAACATATATATAATATAAAAACTTTAATATATACAGCACAACAAAAATATGTGAAACTTTGAATATACAATTCATACCACTTTCCTGTTTGTCACTGTTAAAACATATAATCATTCCACACGTTACCTTCAAAGCACTCTTTCTTATCTCTGCTCCCTTCTGAATTTTCTTGTTATTCCTTCTGAAATTTTAAAAAATTTTTTGTGAAAACAATTAACCCACCCCACCTTAGTAAAAGTTGTCTTCAGTATACCCCTGATTTCATTCCACCCTATTTTCCTCTACTATTTTTAAGGAGATAGGGGCTGTCTAATATCTCTGATGTTAGCTCAAGTCCTTACAATTGTGTTTTCCCTAATTTGAGTGCTTCTTGCACCCTTGTTCAATTTAATCATTTAACAGTCATATTTGTACATAATTTGTACAAAAGGATATTGACTTCAGTGGGATAACAAGAACAAACATACAATCTTCCCTTTCAACAGGTGAGATACATAATCCCCTAATCTCTTACACCACTAAATTACTAGGAAGGGGAAGACTATTGGATTCATAGTTTACCTCAGTTCCTATATAGCACAAATTTCCAGATTCAAAGCACTTTGGATTTTCATCCTGGTACCTTGGTTTCTCAAGGCTTTACTTTTGGGAATGGCAGTGAAATTCAGTCTAGAATCTTGCTTTAAGATAACCAGGGTTAGAACTGTAATGTTCATAGACTCGACTGCATGTGACTAGGACTAACAAAAAAGGAATGGAACAGATCAAAACACCAAGCCTGATTCTTGGTGTCATGGGCCTAAAAGGCAGGGGAAGAAGGTAATCTTTGTTTCCCCCTATGCAGCATGGTACCTTTCTTGTCCTGTTATAATGCCAAGCAAAGGCAACTTCCAAGGTTCAGAATACCAGCGTAGTAACTCTCCATTTTATTCGGTGACAAATTAAGGCAAAACATTCACAGAACAGAAAAAAATCAAAATACAGCATTCACCGAGAGTGATTAAATAATTTCCAAGTACTACTCCACCCCTGGAAAGTACATTCATTTAGTCACTCACAAAGTCTCTCTTCTCAAATGGAGATTAGTTTCCAATCATAAATAAAGTATATTCATTTGGTCAATCACAGGGCACAAAAAAATTCAAGTTTCCCACCCCTGGATCACAACTGAATTACAATTATCATCAGTTAACACCACGCACCTTCTCAAAAGGGGCGGTGAAGAGCACAAAGGCCATCTACCCATGAGCTACAGCAAGGTTAAGATATCATCACAGCATTTAGTACCCAAAGAGAGGTCTTATCTTCTTCTTGCCCCAAGGCAAGTTCTCAGCAATCTTTGTTCCTGGGGAGACAAAGCTTAGCAAAGCCACAATAATTCACTCTCTGGCTGCAGAACAATCCCAGGACCCCTAAAAATATCAGCAAGACTCTCTTCCAGGATTTCTGTAAACATACAACAAGAAAATCCTTCTTCAGGGCTTCTGAACCAACATCAAGGTTCCAGAACCTCTGCAACAACAGCACTGTCCTTCACCAGCGGACAAAAATGGCAAACCAACATCACAACAGACTGGCATCACAGCGATGTCTCCTCAGTCCTTGGCAGCTCTCAAAAGTTCTGGGCAGCTCAAACTGGCCCTCAGCAATCCTCTCTCTCTCTCTCTCTTTCTCTCTCACTCATTCACTTTGACTCCGCAGTCCTGATTCCAAATGTTCTTCTGCCTCTCTCTGCTTGAGCCTCCTTGTTGCTTGGGCCTTCTCTTTAAATCCATGGCACCAGCTCCTCCCAGTTCAGCCCTCTCTTTTCGCATCAACAAGTCCATCCCCCAAGTGGGATTCACAAACTCTGGGTTTCAACACTCAACCAGAAAACCAAGCCAATACAGGAGGATTTTAAAATTCCTTTACTATTACACTTGTGTGTTAAAAAAAAAAAAACTATGGAGAGGGAGAGATAAAGAGAGACAAAACTTTCAACAAGTTTATCAGGAAAAATGAATACATAATACTTGTAATATTAAAAATTGTGCATTTCCTTCTGTGCCTCAATTGAGTCCTTCACCTCTCTATCATTAGGTAATTAACTGGCTAACAAATCTTCATCTTAGATTCTTTGGACTCATAGTTGGTCAGAAGTCTTAAGTTTTTTATTGTTTGTTTGCTTTTGATATTATTGTCCTATTATAAATTATTCTCCCTGCACCATCACTTTGTTCTTCATAAGTTTATATTTTTTAGGTTTATCTAAAATTGTCCCCAAATTTCTCATAATGCCTAATATTCCATTACATGTGTTTTCTACAATTTCTTCAACCATTCCCTAAATATCTTAACAGGTATTCTAAAATACATACTGAGATTCAAGTTCACACTACTTTCAAGTTCTTTTGTATTGCCTCCTTTCAATCCTCCTAAGGTGCAAGGAATTTGCTTAGCCTCTGACTATTCTTTCCTTTTCTCTTAACTACAATCTACACTCCTATGCCCACCTTATTTCCCTATTGAGATTACTGTGCTTCTATAGCAAATTATTTGTGTGTTCAAGCTTCCTGTGTCCATTTCAGATAAGAGTGAACAGCCCTGATTTTCTCTTCTCCTCACATACCTCCCTCCATGTTTGTATACCCTTCTTATCACACATACCAAATTATGGGGAAATAAGCTTCACCCCAAGGCTGCAAAGTAAATGCACTAAAAGAATGACAATAGTGGTTTGGTAAGGTTGTCTACAGTATTATTCCCTTCAGCTAAAGAACCATCAGAGCATTGGTAAGTTCTGACAGGGCCTACCATTAGAGATAAGTGGTTCACTGCATAAAAAAAAAATTTCTGCAACTTCTGCTATTGACTGTGCACCCAAACATGCCCATTTTCCCTTGGATAGTCCAGCCATTCATTGAGTTTCCAGGCTAATGACCACTTGATATTGGCCATATAGATGACCTGAACTCTTTCTCTCCTCTTGCATAAGACAGCATCATGTACTCAGTAGCTCAACTCTCAGTTCACTAAGAGGATAGAAACTGAGTTGTACTCTCAGCAAAGAACTATGGTGAATGCCAAGTTCATAATGGATAGAACCATCTGTAAATTAGATATCAGGTCCTGTAGTGTCTAAATCATTGTTAGAAAACACCCAGACATATAAAGACTGCTTTGTAGGATGGGAAGGGGTAGTGAGAAATCAGTGGAATTATTAAAGTTTGGAAAATCAGCAACTATTGTATTCAATTCCCAGCAGTCCTCTTCAAAGAGCCTGTTTTTTGTCTGTCTTCCATATTGATCACATTGGATTGATGTAATGTAATGATCTGCTATGAAGGTGGAGATTTCAGCAATACCCTAGGGTATTTGATATTCACAACATGGGAATATTTGGGCAAATTAATGATATTCCATTGAGCTTTCCCTATTGTAATGACCCCACCAAACAACCAAACTGGCACAAACCCATAAAATTCATACCTACATTCATTCATTTGGATTTGTGACTATGATAGAAGAAGTTATGCAAGTAGTTCTCATCTTTTCATGGAAAGGCATTATATATCAATGCCATTTCATGTCTGACCCAAGTTTGATCCTGAGGGAAGAGGATCACCTGGCATGTTGACCCCAACCTCCCGCTCAATTAGTTATCACTCAAACACAGGGCCTCCAATTCCACTGTAATCAAATTGTAAAAAGAGAGTGGCTTTGGGGAGGTTGGCCCTATACAGGAAGTTGGCCAAAACAGAGAGTTCATCTGGTATTTCTAAAGAGCATACTAAGGGACAGGTCAGAGATCTCTCTCTTAATCATGAGCTTTAAAAACCAGATCTGTGGCCATTACTTAGATAAGATTTTCTGTCTTCCTAGCCTTTGGAGACAGTCTGCCCAGAAGGACAACACCACTATCATATGCCTAATATTAGGGACCTCCCTGATCTTCCCATATGTCAGTTTGTTCCTGATGAGTAGGAGATGAGCTCTAAAAGACTTTTGAATCATACTCCTCATAGGAAGATAGGCACTTATTCAGTACTACACAATGTTGGAAGACATATTAGTCAGCCTCCCTTTCTCACCTCCATTGCCTACTTGCAAGTTTCTCAGTTTTTCCTTGAAAGCCTATGAAATCTTCAAAAATTCGTTAGCTCAGGGAACTAATCACGGGCCATTAACATCACTTCCTGATTGAGTGACAAAAATACAAAACAAAACAAAACAGAAACTGAGATGTTCAGGTGATCTCTGATGTTTGACTCAGATATCAATGAACAACTCACAGTCAGGGGAGCTTCATTCAATTGAATCAACTTGGGGTATACTCACAGAATATAATTGTTTAATATCCTTCTCACATAACTAAGTGAATCTTGTAAGTTGAAAGTTGAATGATCTATGACAGACCTACACAACTTGTCAGTAGGTAGGGTGAAAAATTAAAAGTGGCTAAACTTCTTCGGACGGCAGATAGGTTTTGAGCAGCTCACTTTCTAAGTAGAGCTATAATTAATGATTAAACTATTTTGCAAATAAATCATATTGAAAAGGGGAAATTTCAATTAATTGCACTTAATAAGATTTTTATTTATTGTGAAATCACATTAATGTTAAAAATTTACTTTAAGTGGTACAAGTTTTAATGTGTTTTTCAGGTTTTCTTACAGTTTACATTTAGTTAATGGGATGTATTATACTTCTTGTCAGCAATCAGTTTATCATACTCTGGAATCATGTTTGAAATCAATTTCTTTAGAAATCTGTAAATTCACCTTCATAGCCACCTCATTTTCTGACTTTGCTCTCTTGAAAAACCATTGCTCCCCAATGAGATTTCTCAACAATTTGGATGCTTTAAGTTGCTTTTCATTGGTGTCCAACTTGCTTAAGTCAGGATGCTTTGATTAGAAACTGTGGTGAAGATTGTATTCCTTTGGAATGGCTATTACTTCTCAGAAAACAAGGCACAATATTTTGTCTCTCATGTAAGTAAATGATTGCCTGTTGACTCTGGATTAAACACTCTATATTTTGCTTTGATTTTCCACTTCTTTTTGTCACCAATTTTACAAAGTCACCCCAAAAACTTTAATATTAGAACCAAAAATCTCCACAGCAACTGCTCACATATGAAGAAATACTGAACTAAGTGTCTTATCTTGGAAAGAGTACCAGATACTCATGTAACTTGGAGGGTAGTCATTCAGTGAAGGAGGGGAAGAAGCTCTCATGTTGTTTCCGCTCATTTCATAGAGAGCGTCAGCTGCATTGACATGTGGCTACAATAACTCTGTCCCTGTTCAACTCCAGTAATGATCAAAAACACAGTGAAAAGATATGACTCTTGCTCTTCTTGGCCTAGAGACAGACTGGCAACAGTTGGTTGCCATGGGTCACATGATAAACGCAGTGACAACCCACCCTCCAAGTTACATGATTGGCACAATAGTAATTAGTGAAAGGAGGGTTAAGCAGGGAGTGGACAAAGCACTCATTATATCTTTACTTTCATATCCTCTACATTTTTTGCAGAGTGCCCAAAATCTTTGGTTAGGCTATAAGCAGCCTGTGGGTCATATGTTGTGCAAGCCTGATCTATGGCCATCTATATTGTTGCAATATAGAACATAAAGTCCAAGATAACTGGCCTGAATCAGGCCCAGACCATAACAACACTCAATCTTTGACTCCTAAAAATGCTGTTTGGAGTCTACCTTTAAGTTAGAACAAGAGAACAAGGAACTCCTTAGGGGAAGAAATCTACTTGGCTACCACTCAAATCCATCTGAATTTTCCTATCCTGATTTTATGGTCAAAGAGTAGCTAGGTGGCACAAAGAATATACCACTAAGCCTGAATCCAAATCCAGCCTGACACTCACTGTGTGTCCCGGGGTAGTCAGTTAACTTCACTCTACCTAAGTCTCCTAAACTGTAAAATGGAGATAATAGTACCTACCTAACAGGTTGTTGTGAGGATCAAATGAAATAATATGTGTAATGTGCTTAGAAGATATAATGCCTAGAAAATAGAACATGCTTAATAAATACTATTTACTTTCTTCCTTATAAAGCATCAGATCATTTTTACTACACAGTTGTCCTTAGTTAATTACCCAATTTATGAATTTGGGATCAACCTCCATTGTCTATAAACAAATTATCAAAACCTCTAAAATCTTGACCTTCTATTGATATTTGACCTCCAGGTCAATTATTTCCTTCCCTGTATATGCCTTAGTCTCTTCCACTTCAACATCCCCCAATAAGGAGGTATTCTTTGATGTGATAAGTGGGGGACTGGAGCCAAGATGAGTGGGATTAGCATTGGGACAGCTGGAAGAATTGAATTGACTACACTTGGTATCCCTCCACCCCCCACCCCAGACAGACAAATCTCATTACTAATAGCTCAAATCTCCTATTAGGACAAAGTTAGATTAGTATTAGATCTCAGCCAGTAGCAGACAGTGCCATCTTATCCTCAGCCCCTTGTCAATTTGACCATCACAAGGTCCACTAATTAGCCCTCCACTTTCTGTACCACACCTAACATAGATTCATTTAATTTCATTTTATACTTTGACAGCCAGATTTTTTAAGATACCAGTAGCCACAGAACAGTGAAGTGGGAAGTGTTTTTTGTCCTTTGGTTCTCTGTTACTGTCAAGGAGATGGTTTCTTAGCCTCCTGCTATTGAACTCAGTAGCACATTGTACCAGCAATGTGATATTCACAGCACCCACAGTGGCTGTGAATATGCTGGTGTAGTCATTAATCACAAAATGTAACAGGTTCTCCACATGGAGGACAGAACCAAAGCTTTTATTCAAATATCAGGAATCTGAGTCCAAAAACCAGAAAGTCAAAGTCATTACAGTAACCATGAAGTTGGTACACATAGCCAATGAGGAGAACACACATATTCCCAGGCCTTCAAAACAAAATAGGCTCCCTCAAGCAAGGATCCTCCTTTCTTACTCACTCAAGCAAGGATCTTCCTTTCTTCTCTCACAGTACCTCCTCAGCTGCTCACTCCCAGAAGTTCCAGCTCCCAGCAGTTCTCATTCCTGGCAGTTCTGACTGGCTCTCAGAAGTTCTTAGTAGCTCTGGATAGCTCTCAGAAGTTCTCAATTCAGTTCTCAGAAGTTCTCGGGATACTAACAGCTCTCTCTCAGCAATTCTGTCTCTCTTACATATGGTATTAGCTTCTCCCTGTTCCGCCCCTTCCTGTTACATCATCAACTTTCTCCCACTGTGGGACTCACAAGTTCTGGATCTTAATATGTGATACAATCATGAACTTGAAACAAGGTGCTAAGTACCTGTTTGCTTGCCAACACAAGGGGCATGGAAGACCTTCAAATCCGATTACTATTACACACATCCTTTCTATCCTCAGAAACTTCAGATTCCTCATATTGGTGGGATTATTGAACAAGATCCCTAATTCTTGAAAAATAGGGACTGATAGTGAACGACCTCAGTAATCAAGAGAGATCCATATTCTTTATTCTTGTCAGTGTTATATCCTTTGTTTGTAGCAATCCAAGAACCTATACAAAATGTTACCAAGTGTAAGGTCTAAAATGTGATGAGATTGAGTTATGGTAATCTAAAAAAAGCACAACACACATTCTAACAACAGAAGAAAGAACAACTCTTTTTAGATAGCCATAGCAAGTATGCTAGCAGATATTTTAAAAGGATACAAAATGCACTAATATTTTGCTTTCCTACTTGCCCAAAGAATACACCAGGTTGGTAAAAAAAATATGGTGGGAGTAGGAGGAATCTCTCACATATGAAGAAATGTATCTACTTCTTGGTGTGGTCTTAAAGCTTGGTGTGGCTTGTAGGCCTTAGCATATTAAATTAATCAGTAAAACAAGTAGAATTCTACATCCTAGTTGGAAACTTCAACAGGCTACTTATTTTTAGAGAATAATACCCTGGGTTAGTGCTTCCTGAATTCTCATTCTCAGTCTCTATGATTTATAACCTTGATTAAAGTCAGTTTATACCCCTTTAAATTCCAACTACTGCCTTGGACCTAGTCAGTCCCTTAGATGCAAGTACTGGAGAAGTGACATCTGTTATTCATGTCACTTCTTTATCGAATAAACTTAAATAGCTCTGTGCTCTCTAGTATCAAGAACAAATACCTACTTATTGTTATTTAAAGTCCTCAAAAATCTTCCTCCAAATTATCTTTCAAAACCTTTCAAAATTTTTCTCCTCACATATTGTACATTTCACCTGAACTAGAGAATTTGCTATTCATGACAAAGAACATTTTTTGTTTCACCTCAGTGCCTTGGAAGAGGCTGTATTTCACTTCTACCTCTTAGGATCTCTATCTCAATTTGAGACATTGAAGTGTCAATTCCTACATGAGATCTTCCTTTTTTGTACTTCTGTCTATCTGCCTGTCTGTCTGTCTGTCTATCTATCTATCTATCTATCTATCTATCTATCATCTTTCTATCTGTCTGTCAATCTGTCTGTCTCTAGTACATAGTATGTGTCATATTCATGTTTTATGTTATATATACACACTACAAATATTTATCTATAATATATATTTATTATTATATAACATTTCATATGAATTTTATATTACATGGCATATACACATATATGTGCATTGTGTGCATATTTTTATACATAATACAAATACATATGCAAATACCATACATACATTTGTATATGATGAATATTCTCCCAGATCATGACTTCTAACCATAGCTGTTCCAACAGGGTTGTCTCCAGGACCCTATTTTCTTCACCTATTATATCGTTTAATTAATTTACCTATCCCACTATTTAATTACAATCTCTTTGTTGATAATTCTTAAATGTACCTGTTCTGGCCCAAACTGTCTACTGACCTCCAGATTCTCATTTCTGATTGCCTTTTAGACATCTCAAACTGGATGTCCAGTAGACAACTTAAAGTCAGCATGTCCACAATTGAATGCTCCATTTAACAAACTCCTTAATTAGCTAGCCCCTTTATCCCTTTCTAATCTTCTTACACCTTACTCCCCACCACATACTCTTTGATCCAGTGGCAATAGCCTCCTGGTTCTTTTACAAATAAGACACACCATCTCTCAGCTCTGAATAGCTCTGTGCTATTGGCACGATAAAATGCTCTCCCTCCTCTATTCTCCCTACCAAATTCCTTGTGTTCCATTACATTAAAATTAAAATCCCATCTTTTCTGGAAGCTATTCCTAAATTCACTTAGTTCTAGTGACTTCCCTCCTTGAATTATTTCTTATTTATTCTGTATGTAGATGACTTTGTATGTGTGAGTTTATATATGTGTGTATGTAAATAAACATACACATACACACATATAATATACATACACACAGACATATATATGATTTCTTTCCTTTTATTTTATTTTTAATTAAATGTCAGAAACATTCTTTTTTTATTTTTTTTTGGAGGGCAATTGGGGGTAAGTGACTTGCCCAAAGTCACACGGCTACCAAGTGTTAAGTATCTGAGGCCGGATTTGAACTGAGGTCCTCCAGACTCCAGGTCTGGTGCTCTTTCCACTGTGCCACCTAGCTGTCCCTAGAAACATTCTTCAAAATAATTTTAGTTCCATATTCTCTTTCCCTCCCTTCTTTCTCTTCCCCTTCCTTGAGAAGGCAAGTAATTTGATATAGATTATAAATGTGTAGTTTTATAAAATAATTCTATACTAGCCATGTTGCAAGAGAAAACACAGAACAAAAAAAGAGAGAAAATTTAAAACTATTGCTCTTCAATCTGCCTCAGACTTCACCAGTTCTTTCTCTGGAGGTGGATAAAAGTTTTCACCCTAAGGGCTTTTAAATTGTTTTGGATCATTGTAGTGCTCAGAATAGCTGTCAGAGTTTATTATCCCACGTGTGTACAATGTTATCCTACTCTTGCTCACTTCACTTTGCATCAGTTCATATACACCTTTCCAAGTTTTTTCTGAAAGCATCCTGCTAGTCATTTCTTTTTTTTTTTTTTTAAAGCAATTGGGGTTAAGTAACTTGCTCAAGGTTACACGGCCAGTTATTATTTCTGGGTGTGGTGCTGAGTATCTGAGCCCGGATTTGATCCAGGTCATCCCGACACTGGAGCCAGTGCTCTTACTCACTGTGCTACCTGGCCACCCCCTGCTAGTCATTTCTTAAAGCACGATAATATCCCATCACAGTTGTATCCCCCAATTTGTTTAGCCATTCCATAATTTATGGCATAGCCTTTATTTCCAATTCTTTGCCACTATAAAAAAAAGCTGCTATAACTATTTTTATACATAGAGTTTCTTTTTTTTTCTTTGAACTCTTTTTCATGCAGACATGGTAGTGATATTACTGGGTCAAAGGATATAAACAGTTCTATAGCCCTTTGAACATAGTTCCAAATTGTTCTCCAGAACAGTTGGATCAGTTCATAACACCACCAAGAGTCTATTAGAGTCTGAATTTTTGCATATCCCTTCCAAAGTGTATTTTTCCTTTTTTTTTTTATCATATTAGCCAATCTGTTAGTTGTGAAATGGTACCTCAGAGTTCTTTTAATTTGCATTTCTCTGATCTATAGTTTAGGAGAGCATTTTTTCATGAATAGAGATAGCTTTGATTTCTTCTGAATATTGTTCATACCTTTTGATCATTTATCTATTGAGGAATGATACATTTTCTTTTGCTTTTTCTTTTCTTTTCTTTTTTTTTGGAGGGGGAAAGTCAGGGAAATTGGGATTAAGTGACTTGCCCAAGTAAGTGTTAAGTGCCTGAGTCTGGATTTGAACTCAGATCCTCCTGACTCCAGAGAAGGCACTCTATTTACTGCACCACTGACTGCCCCAACACACATTCTTATAAATTTGGTTAGGTTCGCTATATATTTGAAAAAGTGAGGCCTTAACAGAGAAACTTGTAAAAAAAAAATCCAGTTTTCTGCTTTCCTTCCAATCTTGTCTCCATTGGTTCCGTTCATGTAAAAACCTTTAATTTAATAAATAATTTATTGATTTTAGATATTGTAATGTTTGCTGTCTCTTTTTTGGTAAAAACTTCTTCCCTTATCCATCAAACTTACAAGTAAACTATTTCATGCTTTCCTAATTTATTTATGATGTAACCCTTTATATCTAAACAACATACCCATTTTGACCTCATCTTGGTATACAATATGAGATACTGATCTATTAAATGCCAAACTTATTTCCAGTTTTCCCAGCAATTTGTATCAAATAATAAGTTTTAGTCCCCAAAATTTTGTTTTGTCTTTTTTGTCTTGTCAAGCACTCTAATACTATGTCCAGGTACTACTATGTATTATATACCTAACCTATTCCACTGATCCACCACACTATTTTTTTGCCAGTACCAGATTATTTTGATGATTATGACTTTGTGATACAGTTTGAGATCTGGTACTTCTAGAATACCTTCATTCACATTTATATTCTGGCCTTTTGTTCTTACAGATGAATTTTGTTATTGTTTTTTCTAGCTCTATGAAATATTTTTGGTAGTTTGTATGGCACTGAATAAGTAAATTAATTTAGGTAGAATCATGTAAATTAGGTAGAATCTGTATATGGGCAATCCAACCAGGTCCTTGATGGTGCCAGCAAAAGATCTGTAATTTCTTTCGGATAATTTTAGGTGATGGGGTATATAACCAGGAAAAGCCCCCATGGTAACTCTATGTGAGGCAATTCAGGCATCCTCCAATTCTTATTTCACTTAAAGACAAGGAAATCATTTCAGATCAGTAATGTTTCCACTGACTCCCATTAAAGCAGCTCCCTAGTCACAAAAAGGCATAAAAGGTGACTGATCTGATGGAGTCAGGAATTTTCACTCATCAACATTGCCCCATAGCAATGTAAGACTCTACACTGTACCCTGCTGATGAAACACTTTTCTGAGCAGATAAGAAGGGAACTGTGTCTTTCAGTGAGAAGCTCTATATTATTACTGGATATGTGTTCTATCCTATGGCTAAGGAAACATTTTATTAACTATTGAATGATTTAAGTGTATTTCATTTCCCTCTGACATCAAACCTAAGGTACCATATTGGCTTATGGATAAAAGATGCCTTGTCTGGATCACAGTGCCATGGCTAATCTGGATGAGTACATTGTGATGATGTATATTTTTAGCTTTTGACCATCAGCACCTGTATGGACTTTTCAGTGACCTCTGTACCATTTGTTGTGGAAATACTTAGCATCACCTAAGCCATTCCACTTTCTTAATATCAAATAATATAGACACCCAAAACAAGGAGTCAAAAGAAAGTTCCTTACTAGTGATGAAGATGGATGAAACTAGAGTACTTCACTATGCCGAATTCCCTTACAGCATTCCTGTGTAGTCCATAAGGCAGAAATATGATACTACATGACTTATAGTGAACAGAAGAAAGCTAAATAAAATTTTCATAGCCATCACTTTAGTCATTCTTTGCCTTGTCAGTGTGGTAGACCAGGTAATTGAGTGCTGGAATGAGTAATATAAGCACATAGAATTCCCTACTGTTTTTTTTTAAATTTCTGTGACTGAAACCAATCAGAAATATTTCCCTTTAATCTGGAAGGAGTCTAGTATAACACTCGCACTAAGTCTATCCCTGCCTCCCAAAGTTAAACTACTTTTTAAAATGAAAGTTTGGCTTCCTAGAGGGTGGTGGCTGATAAGTATGAGTGTTCTTCCCACTAACAATCAATGAGACTTTGCCCTTTAGCAAAGATATTTAGAAATACAGTATAGATAGCACAATAGTTACCAAAAAACATCCTCCTCCAAAAAAATAAGTGCCTAGCACACAATCTGATAGATAGATTTGATTAGATAGATAAACAGATAGACAGAAAGATAGATAGATAGATAGATAGATAGATAGATAGATAGATAGATAGATAGATAGATAGATAGATAGATAGATAGATGAAATATGGTATCTTTGGGGACAGTGAACATGAAGTACAAACATAGAGAATACACATAGTTTCTGATTGCTGAAAGTATTTTTCTCCCTTCATAATACATTTGCATGAAGATCTCTTTACTTGTAACTCTCTCCTATGCTTCAAAATTTCATTCTTTTAAATTACATAACTTACACCTTTTTTGTTGAACTAAAGGGATCATATTCCTTTGATCTTTTACTATTTCTCCTGGCTGGATGTATTATCTCCTACTAGTTCACCTTCTCTTATTCTAACTGCATTCTACTATTTGCTTCTGGCCAAATCTCTTTCATGATATGGTCAATGTGAGAGCAAGGATACAAACAGAAATTTTCCGCCCTCCTCCCTGCTTCAAGAATGGTTCATCTTAGTTCCTTGTTTAGAATCTTCTGAACTGAAACTCTTCCTTCACTACACCCCTTCATCACTTTGCTGAACTCACCAGACTGACTGTTATTTTTATGCATAGACTCAGGGGTGTGTTGGACTCATTCAGGAAATCACAAGATATCTCCTGTTTGGCATCATTTACCTTTTATCCAAAGGAAAAACTCTATTGATTCAGGACTTATTCACCCCTAGTTTATAATTTTCATTAAATAAATTAATTGAGGTGTTTGTGTCCCCTATAATTACATTAATTGAGCTGTAGTTAGAATCACTACCATCCTAATATCAGTGTACATCTATTAATCTTCTCCAAGGCTACCTGTGGACAGAGGGTTTAAAGGGTTCCTTTTCTCAGACTTTTGATGTATACCACTACACTGATGAGGTAATGGTGACTGAGTTGGATGAGGCCACAGTGGCAGAGATCCTAGATTTGATGGAGACCCATATTAGAGATGAGTGATGAAAAATAATTCCTAAAATAACTTCTGCAATGTAGCATAATCAGCCAAATTTTTGATAATATAGTCACTACAGAGAACTAAGATGATTCTAAGCATAATCCAGAACAATCTGATGATGCCAATTTCCAATAATCTAAAAAGTAAGTAACATTTTGGGTCTCTTAGAGAGCCCATATTCAAGACTTTGGTATTCTAATTGCCTCTGTTTACTAGTTGATACACAAATTTCCCTCTTTTAAGGGAGGACTAGAAAAGCATAAATTGCTAGAAGACTAAGTCATCTATCCCCCATTCTCTGCCCAGCTCTGCTTTTATGCTCAGGGGAACTATATCTTTGAAGGTCTCTGTACATAAAACAAAAACTGAGTGAAAACTTTGGCAGTTATCAAAGCAAGGACAGACTGAATAACTGCTATATTTCTGGAGTCACAGATTTCCCACAGAAATATTCATCTCTGACTCAGGTCCTACTTGCTACTGAATGAATATCATTATACAATCACCTTTTATCCAAAGTTGTCTATTATCAGTTGAATGACAACAAGATATTTCCTTTAACAACATGTGAACAACACTAGGACACAAGAGATTTCTATTGCAAAAAAAATGATATATTAAAAATCATAGGTCCTTTGAATATCGATGACCTTCACTCACAAGTTTGTCCTAATTTCCCCAGTAACCCAATTCTTCTCTC
>NW_027186502.1:6510805-6529249 GCF_028583685.1 Petaurus breviceps papuanus | reverse complement strand
AGTGACAACAAGCATGGTATTTGAAAGGGTCTTCCAAGATAGGGAAGAGTAGATTTCCTTCACTAATTTCTGGGTAATTACCATGGTTTATAGCCTTGGTTGTTATTCTCCATGCTCAAAGAGGAGCAAAATAATATCATTATGTTGGGGTCAGATTACAATGTGTCTGAGTGTGACTGATCAGAAAAATATGAGCGCAGGAGACTTTAGCACAGGTCAGACACAAATAGGCTATATGAATATATGGCTTTACTGTTGTGTATCTCACAATTATTTTTGAGCTACTGCAATTCTACTTTGCTCACAAAGGACAGCACCTTCTTTGAAGGGGGCATGTCATGCTGGGTGTCCCAATGCCAAGTGTCTTTCATTCCTCACAGTTGATTCCAAAGTTCTTTAGAGAGACCTTTAGAGTGTCCTTACATTGCTTCTTCTGAACTCTGTGTGAACTGTCTATTGTGAGTTCTCTTTAAAAAGTGTCTTTTAGCTATCTATAGTCATTTAAAAATCCTCTAAATCACTATTAATTAGATAAATACAAATCAAACAACTATTAGGTATCACATAAGACCCATCAAATTGGCTAATATGATAAAACATGAAAAATATAAATTCTGCAGAAGATGTGGAAAAAATGGAACACGAATTTATGGTTGGTGGAGTTGTGAACTGATTCAAACATTCTAGAGAACAATTTGGAACTATGCCCGAAGGGTTATAAAAATGTGCATACCCTTTGACCCAGTAATACCACTTCTACAGGTGTATACCAAAGAAATCATAAAAATTGGAAAAGGACCCATATCTACAAAAAATATTTATAGTAGCTTTTTATGTGGTGCCCAAGAACAGGAAATTAAGGGGATGCCTATCAAATGGGGAATGGCTGAAAAAGTTGTGGTACATGAATGTAATGGAACACGATTGTGCTATAAGAAATGATGAGCAGACAGGCTTCAGAAAAACCTGGATATATATATATATATAAACTGATGCTGAGTTTTGCTGAGCAAAACCAAGAGAACGTTTTACACAGTAACAGTCACATTGTGCAATGACTGACTTTGATAGACTTAACTCTTCTTAGCAATGCAAGGATCTAAAAGAATTCCAAAAGGCTCATGAAGGAAAATGCCATCCAGATCCAGAGAAAGAAATATGGAGTCTAAGTGCAGATTGCAGTATATCATTTGATCTATTTTTTGTTTTGTTATGTTTTTTTTTCTTTTCCAATGGTTCCTCCTATTTGTTATGATTCTTCTATACCATGTCACTGATGTGGGGAAAAAATAAAAGTGTCTTTTAGGCAAACTTATATTTGATATTTGAACATGTCTAGCTCATCACAGTTGTTCTCATTTCAGTAGAGTTTGAATGCTTGGTAGTTCAACTTGAGAAATGAACTCATTATCTAATATCTTTTCTTACCAGATGACCTTCAAAATCTTTCTAAGACAATTCAAATGAAAGTGATTGAGTTTCCTGACATGGTGTTAGTATACTGTCCAGGTTTCATAGGCATACAACAATGAGGTCAGCACAATGACTCAGTAGACATTCAGTGTAGCAGGCAGTCCAATACCTCTTCTCTCCTACCCTTTCCTTCAGAACCTCACAAAAACTGAGTTAGCTCTTGCAAAATGTGTGTCAACCTCATCATCATCATGACCTAGAAAGGATACTGCCAAGTTAAGTGAATTTATCCACAACATTCACTGTAACCAATGGTTCCATATAAGGATTGTGCCTTGCTGGCTAGTGGATAACCTCTGTTTTCTTGGTATTTTCAGGCCAAAATTAGCACAAGGAGTAAAGAATCAATCCATACTCTGTTGAATCTCAGGTTCAGAGGCTGCATTGAATGCATAATCATCTGCAAAGAAAAACTCATGCATTAACTCTCCCTCCACATCAGTCTTGGATTATAGCCTTTTCTAGTTAAATAATTTATCATTAATTGTGGCAGCTGACCTTGATGTCATCTTTGTCCTCAATGAGGGAGCTGACAATATTCTTGAAAATATAATGCTAAAAAGCATGGAGCAAGCAAACAGTACTTCTTTACTTCATCAGTGACTTGGAAAGCCTGAAAGTATTGTCCATTATGCACAACCTGTGCAAGCATGCCATCATTATAACTGGGATACAACAAAAAGGAACTTCTCTGGGTAACCAAATTTTGCCACAATCTTCCACAAGTCATTATGACTAACAGTATCAAATGCCTTAGATCAATGAACACTTTGCAACAACCGCTGCTCTCCTTGAATTTCTCCTAGAGTTCTGAAGATCTGTTGACATTGACACCATGTTGTCTGTTCCTTGGCCCTTTCTGAAGTCACACTGCCTCTTGGGTAGATGGCTATCTTCCAGGTGAAGGATAAGTCTACTAAAGAAGATGCTGGAAAGAATATTGCCAGGAATGACTAAGAAAGACCCCTTTGTGATTATTACAAGACAATCTCTTTCCTTTTTCCTAAATGAAGATGGTCAATGGAGACATCCTTGGGGATAATCTTCTCTTGGCATATAACCTGGAAGATTTTAGTCATCTTTTATATGGACAGTGGACCACCTGCCTTGTAAAACTCAGCTGGGAAAGAATCAGCACCAGGCACTTTGCCACACCAGAAAAGCATATTGACATTCAAAACCCTTTGTTCACTTGGAAGTCTGTCTAGAGCAGGATTGATTTCAACCTGAGGAATATAGTCAGTGGTCCTAGCATTGGTTGCTGATGATCTGTTGAGAATGCTATGGAATTGTTCAGCCCATCTCTGCGGGATCATGCCTTATTACTAATCAATGTGGCTCCTTCAGTGCTGAGTAATTGAGAAACACCAGAGGTTTTTGAACCATTAATAGCATTCAGGTCACCTTAAAAATTCTTTGGATTGCTACTATCAGTGTAAAATTGATTTTCCTCTGCCTTCTTACTGAGTCAAGAATCCTGCATCTCTCTAAGCTTTGCTTGCACTTTACTTTAGATGAAGGGAAATGTTACCTTCTTAGAGAGAGAAGACTATCCCACTAGCAAACCCTGTGGAGTTCTTGTTTTTCATTTAGCAGCTTCTGAATATCCACATCATTTTTGTCAAATCATTCTTTTTTTTCTTTAATTTTTTTTATTGATGTCTTTTCTTTTTACATTGCATTCATTTTATCAAACCATTCTTGAAGCTTGTGAGTGTTCTGGGCCAGATTGAATAAGTGTGATATTTTACACCAAATCTGTGAAAGCTGCCTACTACTTTTTTCACTCTAATGTTACCACTTATATGTTCATTCAACTTTCTAAGTTAGCAACAAATTGTTTATACTTAGAAAAGCACTCTGATCTGCTGATATTAAGTATTATGGTAGTTTTCTTGCCTTAGAAATACCACTTTTCCTGAAAGTGAATGTTTAACTTGGGGAAGATAAGTCTATAATCAGTCCAAACTCTGCACCATGCACCGTCTTCATCACTCTCACATATTGTCTGTCTCTTCTCTTTACAATGACATTGTCTATTAAATGCCAATATTTGCTGTGAAGGTGCATCCATGAAGTTTTATTGTGATTAAATATATGGAAGACAGCTTTGGTGATGAAAAGGTCATGAGATGCACAAGTCTTCAGTAGTAAATGACTATTGCTGCTGCTACTTCCAACTTTATTACCCCGAAGGACTTCTTCCCTTGTTTGAGAGTCTATGCCTACTCTGAGGTCGAGGTCATTCAGAATTACTAACTTGTTCTCTTTTGGCACATTAATGATGAGACACCTTTGGTGTCCATAACTTACTGACAGATTCTCAGTCACTTTCAATCTGGTTTGGCCCATTTACAAAATGCCTTAGGAGGGTGTGTCTTCTATACCTGCTATAGTTTCTTGGAGCCACAGGTGAGAGCTGGATGGCAGATGGACACCAAAGGCAGAAAGCAGTCCTTAAAGGGACTGGCAAATCCTTACATGACAAGAATTAGTCTTTCCTGAAGACCTATCCACACATAAAGCCCTGAAATTTGTAGTGTTAAGAGAACATAACTAAAAAGTTAAAGGTCCTCCCTTTTTCAGTTAGGAATAAATGGAGGCATTTTTTTTTCATTACAATCCTCATATTTACTTATTTATTTCATAGCACTTTATTTTTCCCCAATTACATGTGAAGACTTATTTTTAGCATTCATTTATAAAATATTTTGAGTTCCAAATTTTCTGATGGATTCTGAGTACACACTGAAGCATACTTTTTTTTCACTTTTATTTTACAGAATTCATCCCATTCACATTCAGAGTTATGATTGCCATCAGTGTCTTTCTCTCCATCTTATTTCCCCCTGTTTATGCTTTTCTCTCTCCTTTCTACCTTTCCCTCATTGCTAGACTTTTGATCTCTACCACTACCTCCCTCACTCTGCCCACCATTCTATCAGCCCCCTCCCTTTTCTTTCTTTACATCCTTATTACTTCTTTCCTCCATTCTATCCATCCCCTCCCTTTTCTTTCCTTTTTCCTATCTTACTTCCTATAGGGTAAGTTAGATTTTCATACCTGAGTATGTTATTGCCTCTTTGAAAAAAATCAGATGAGAGTAAGGTTCAAACAATTCTCATCTTCCTCCCTTCTTTCCCTGTCTTATAATAATAAGTCTTTTTATCTTTTCCTGTGATGTAATTTACATTTGTCTGCCTCCTCTTTCTCCTCTTCTGCCACTACATTTTTTTTCCTCCACTTAATTAGATGTTTTATCATCACATCAAAGTCAACTTATATTTACACCCTCTATATATACCCCCATTAAAATGTGGTAATAAAGATACAATTCTCAAGAGTTACAAGTATCAATTTCCATAGTAGGGATGTAAACAGTTGACCATATTGAATAACATATCATTACTGTTGTGTTTTTTTTCTTTTCTATTTATCTTTTTATGGCTCTCTTGAATCTTGTATTCGAAGATCAAATTTTCTGTTGAGCTCTGGTCTTTTCTTTTTTCTTTTTTTTTATTTTTGCTTTTTGGAGGGCAATTGAGGTTAAGTGGCTTGCCCAAAGTCATATGGCTAGTAAACGTGTCAAGCGTCTGAGGCCGGATTTGAACTAAGGTCCTGTTGAATCCAGGGCTGGTGCTCTATTCACTCTGCCACCTAGATGCCCCGAGCCCTGGTCTTTTCATCAAGAAGGTTTGAAAGTCCCTTATTGCATTAATGTCCATCTCCTCCCCTGAAAGATTATGCTCAACTTCACTGGGTAGTTGATCATTGGTTGTAATTCAAGCTCCTTCATCTAATGGAATATCATATCCCAAACCCTCCAACCTTATAGTATAGAAGCAGCAAGGTCATGCATAGTGCTGACCATGATTCCATAATATTTAAATAGCTACTTTCTGATTGCTTGCAGTATTTTCTCCTTCACCTGATAATTCTGGAATTGGGCTACAATATTCCTTGGCTTTTCAATTTGGGATGTCTTTCAGGAAGTGATTCTTGGATTCTTTCAATGACTATTTTACCCTTTGGTTCTAGGATCTCAGGGCATTTTTCCTTGATTTCTTGGAAGATGCTGTCCAAGCTCTTTTTTTTTTTTGATCAAGGCTTTCATCAAGACCAGTAGTTTTTAAATTATTTCCCCTGGATCTATTTTCCAGGTGAATTGTTTTTCTAATGTGGTATTTTACATTTTTTAATATGTTTGCATTCATTTTATTTTGTTTGACTGATTCTTGATGTCTCTGATGATTCTTGAAGTCATTAGTTTCCATTTGACCAGTTCTACTTTTTAATAAATTGGTTTCAATTAGCTTTTGTACTTCCTTTTCCATTTGTCTGCTTTATTTTTTTAAGGAATTCTTCTCTTCAGTGAGGTTTTGTGCCTTCTTTTCCATTTGGCCAATTCTATTTTTTAAGGATGTGTTTCTTGTAATCAGTTTTCATTCTTTCTTTTCCAAGCTATTGATTCTCTCTTGCATACCTCTTATTTTTTCCCTAATTTTTCTTATACCTCTCTCATTTGACTTTTAAAATCCTTCTTGAGCTCTTCCAAGAAGGCCTTTGGAGCTTTAAATCAGTTCATATTCCCCTTTGAGGTTTCATAAGTGGGTATTTTGACAATGTTGTCTTCTCCTAAATTTCTGTTTTGATCTTCCTTATTCTCTTAATATGTCTCTATCACCATTGTTCATTTCTACTTTTTGCTCTTGATATTTGCCTATTTACTGGCTTTTAAAGTGGAGCTCTCCTGGTGGTGCACAGGGTCACTGACCTAAACTTCTTGTGCTGGGGGCCAAGGTCTTGGTCAACAGTTTTGTGTGCTGCAGCCTCAGGTGCTTTGCAGCTGGAGGCTCTAGGCATCTGGCAGCTTACCAGTTGCTGAGTTGAGGTCAGTAACACTAAAGTTCTCAGGTCCCAAGGGTTCTTGACCATGGAGGATGGCTTCTTTAAAGTACCAGAAAGTTTGGCTGCTGGAGGTAGCCTGCCTGCCTGGAGCTGAGCTTCCTGGAGTTTTGCTGAAGCACAAAGAGTTTTGACTGCTTGAGTCTACTGGCTATCCTGCTTGTGCCAAGGCACTGGGGGAATCCTGGTATTGGCACTTCCCTGCTCCACCACCCTGGGGCTCAGGATCTCTTGCAGGTTTGCTGAGGTGGAACCTGTTACTGGCTTGCTGGGATGCCTCCTGTCCTGCACTGCTCCCCTTCCACCAGAGTGAGTAGGACCTTTTCTGTTAATCCCCAAGCTTCCCTGTTTATAAGACTAGTGCACCCTGTCTTTCTGTTGGCTCAGCTATTTGATGGTTTTTCCTGGGGAAATCTTTTCTAGGTTTTTTGACATCAATAAGGGAGAATGAGAATGACTTACTGCTTACTCTGACAATTTTTTCTAATTATTTCTTGCATTATTTCATCAAAATTCTTTTTCTGATCAAAGCTTTCAGTTACTCTAATTATTCTTATGCTTTCTCTTGATCTGTTCTCTGGATCAATTGTTTTTCTTTTAATGTGTTTCACAGTCTCTTCTATTTTTTTCATTCTTTATATTTTGTTTAATTATTTCTTGGTCTCATAAATTTGCTGGCTTCCCCTTGGCCAGTTCTGATTTTCAAGGAGTTATTTTCTTTCTTAAACTTCTGGATCTCCTTTTCTAATGGATTGACTTTCTTTTCATAATCTTGTTTTTCTTGAATTGTTCTTTTTCCCCTTAATCTCTCTCATTTTATTTTAAAAATATTTTTAAGTTCTTCTATTAATTCTTTTGGGGTAGGTGACCATTTGACATTAATCTTTGGGGTAGAATAAGGTTTCTTTGCTTCATTATCCTCCTTTAAGATGAATTGCAGTCTACTCTATTCCCATAGTATCTTTCTGTGGTTGAATTATTTCTCCTTTACATGTGCATTTTTTAAAATCTTAGTTTTTGTAATATCATCTAATCCTGGGCTGTGGGGGATGGTTTCTCTGGCCTCAGAACCTCCTTTAGTTCTCCTCTGTGACCCTGTAGCCAAAGCAAGATCTCTAGCCTCCTGTAAATGCTTACAGTCAGTGGTGTCTTTGTCCCAACTCTTTTGCATTCACCAAGTGGGTGCTGGTTTCTTCTGACCCCTTCCACTTCAATGTGTCTCCCTGGAACATCTAGGTCTGACCATTCCTTGTCAGTAGAAGTCCTTTAACTTCGCTGGCTCAGAATCCAAACTCTTCTCCCTGTCCCAGGGGTAAAAGTTCCTTTATCTAGGGCCAAGGCAGCCTCCCAATCAAGCCAACCCCAAAGCTTACAGTTTGGTGTTTAAGGAGTCCCTAGCGTGGAGGTGTTCACTCTTCACAGGGGCCAAATCTGGTCCCAGGATTATTCTTCAGATCTTCCCAAATTGGTCACAGATGACCCCTGTTCTGCCCCTTCTCTTATTGATTTTTATCACTCTATATTTGTCCTGAGGCACTGTTTTATCTCTTTTGTGTATAAAAATCTTGAGAGCTTGGAATTTTCTAACCTACTCTATCTTCTTCCCAGAATCCTCTCTTCTGGTAAATGTATTTAGTTAAGTTTTATGCTCATAAAACTGTGGTTGATCTTTGCATTCAGCAGTCTTTGCTCTCTGAACAACATTGCTAAGTAGCTAAAAATATAAATAAAAGGAGGTGAGATGGTTTATTTAAGCAATCATTGTGAGGATCTACACTAGAGAGAGAAAAGAAAATCTAGGGAACAAATATCTGGATGTCTATTATAGATATGTTCAGTAATGTCTTCATTTTTATAGTTTACCTTAAAATGAATGCTTTAGTTTTTGTTGATTTGTCTGAATCAGTGATTTGATAAGTGTAGGGAACTACTCAATAACTTTTAGTCTTAATGACTTGCCTAAAGCATCAAGAAATTAATTGACTTTTGCTGAGTCATATAAGCAAGAGGAGAAAAGAATAAGCATTTATATGGTGGCTACTATATGCCAGTCACTGTACTAAATACTCTGTGAAATACGTACTCTTATTATTACAATTTTACAGCTGAGAAAACTAAGGCAAACAAAGTTTAAGCAACTTGCTCAGGTAACACAGTAATCATCAGAGGCCAAATCTGAACTAAGGTCTTCTTTATTCTATCCCTAGTGTTCTCTCAAATGCACCATTAACTGCTTCAAAAATAGAATCTGCATTGATTTAGGAAGTTTCCTTGCTTGAGAGTTTCCTAGACCAATGAAATCACATGTCTAGTGTCAGTTTCTATATCTCAACTATAGTTAAGATTTGCAAAGACAAATATATAGTCATCTTTCTCCCCACAATCCACTTAGGAGTGTGCTGATACAGACAGTAAAAAAAAAAAAAAGAGAGAATACGCTTTATTAAATGCTTACTACATACTAGTCATGAGCTAAGTGCTTTACAAATATGATCTCATTTGATTTTCACAACAAACCTGGGAGATAAGTGCTATTATTATCCTCATTTTACAGTTGAGAAGACTGAGACAAACAGAAATTACATTATTTTCCTAGGGTCACAGATGTGGTAAGTGTCTGAGACTGGATTTGAACTTCGATTTTCATGACGTTCACCCCAGTGTTCTGTCCACTGCAACACTCAGTTGCCAAAAGCAGAATGAATTAGATGAAGAACTTAGACCAAAATCTACACAATTTTAAGATTGGTTTTGAATTAACAAAGCCATGATGCCTAAGATCATTTACTCTTGAAAATGTTGAAGGGGTAAATTTGAACTTAAAACTGTGCTTTTAAAATCTCATCAAGTAACCAGAATAGATGTGAATGTTTTGAGTATAAAGAAATAAAGTGCTTTCCATTGACTATAAGAACTACTTTGAACAAAGATCAGTAATAAAATTTAACAAATGCTGAAGACATTTACAACTCTCTGCAACTGTAATGGCACTTATATAAAATATTTGTATTAAATTGCAATTTTTATGTGCCAAAATATTATGCACAGTGAATTAGAAATGTCCTTATTAATCTCATGGTGAATATGAAGACAAATCAGAACAATCAAGTTTATTATAAAAAATAAAGTAAAATTATTTATTTCTTAGCGACAAAAACTCATAAGTTACCCTACAATAGAACACATGTTGCAATCCATAAGAACAGCAGATTAAGAAAAAGTACTTAAAATTCTAGGGAAAAAGATATTAGGTTTAAATATATTAGATGACATTAAATCTTAACTTAGTCTAATGGAAGTGCAGTAAAATCTTTAAAAAATCCATTTTCACCATAAAATGTTCATTTTTGAGGTGGGCAAAGATATTGTGGATATAAATGGTTGATTATTCCTAAGAGTGTATCCTCTTCTCTGCTACAGTAAGTTAAAGAGTCTTATGGAAAAGAGCAAGTTTGGTTTCAGTCAAATGCAAGGAAGAGATAATAGCACTTCCACTGTGGCAACATCTAAAATAAGCTACAAAAACAAAATGCAACATATTCAGAGGGATGGATATGGTATCTCTCTGGTTCAATATTTGTGAAGTGACACTGAATATTTGAATTTTTTTCAGTGCTCCAATCAACTTATTTTGCTTTTTATACCTTTCCCCACTCTACTATACCCAACCCATTATATAATACTCTTTGATGCTTCTTGCTCAGCTGCAAAGCCCAACCACAACTCTTTTCTTTGACATATGCTCTGAGGTAGAAACATTAAGGACACTATTTTTTACCTTTCACTTTAAAAAATCAAATAATCTAATTGATGACCCTTGCTTAAGAACCATCTATGATCTCCTTAGTATGGACAATGCTTCCAGAAGTGTACAAAAGAGCTTTCTCTTTAAATGATATTCTTGCCCAATGTGTTTAACCTTAGAAAAAATAGACATATTCAATGTATTACAGACCATTTCTGCGTTTGTTTAATTTTTGTGGATACTTGTGTATTTCCACACCCCCACTAGTATAACACAGAGATAGTCTTTCAAAAGGATATAGTAGAAGCTAAGCTCCCTGAGCACAGGAATTATTTCTACTTTTATTTGTATCTCTAACACCTAGAAAGATACCTGCCTGGCACAAAGTAAGTTCTTCTGAGATACTTCCTCATGGACTAGTTGGTACCTGCTTTCAGGCTGAATAATGATTTGGGGTAGGAGGCTTTCATAATATGGATTAATTTCTTTATTTTTTTTAGTTTACATCATGCATTTCCACAAGATTTTGAGTTACAAATTTTCTCCCCATTTTTCCCCTACCCACCAACCCAAAACAGTGGTCCCACTGAATATCTCCTACCCCATTTTTCTCTCTCCCATATCTGACCCCGTCCCGCCCCCAACTTTCCAGTAGGGCATAGTGGATCTCTATGCCCCACTGCCTGTATATCTTATTTCCCAGTTACATGTAAAACAACAACAACAATAACAATAATATATTTTAAACATTTGATTTTAAACGTTTGAATTCCAGATTCTTTCCCTTCCTCCCTTGTCACCCAGACTTACTGGGAAAATAAGCAATTCAATACAGGTTGTACATGTGTAGATATGCAAAACATTTCCATAGTGGATATATTACGAAAGACTGACTATATTTCCATCCATCCTATCCCACCCCCCACTAGTTCTATTCTCTACTTTGATCCTGTCCTTTTTCAAAATTGGGTATTCCAGCTTCCCTCTACCAAGCCTACCCTTCCTTCCATCATCTCCCCTCTCATCCCCTTCTCCCCTACTCTCCTATAGGGTGAGATACTCTATTTAGTGTCTATGTCATTCCCTCCCTAAGCCCAAGTCAATGAGAATAATGTTGACTCATTCCCTTTTACCTCCCTGTTCTGCCCCTCTATTGTAACAATTTTCACTTGCCTCTTTTCTATGAGATAATTTTCCCCATTCTATCTCTCCCCATTTCCTCTCATTATATTCCTCTCTCACATCATAATTTCACCTTTTAAATATCATCTCTTCCTATTCAATTGGTCCTGTGCCCTCTATGTATATCTGTACACATAAATACAAACACTCACATATGTATTCATACACCCATATACCCTTCTATGTAGGCATATGTATGTATACATACATACATACATGTATATAAACATATATACACACACACACATTTCTATTGCCTTCAATTATTCTCATACTGAGAAAAATTTCATAAGTTACAATTATCACTTTTCCATGTAGGAATGTAAGTCATTCAACTTTGATAAGTTCCTTTTAATGTCTTTTCCCTGTTTACTTTCTCATGCTTCTCTTGTTTCTTGTATCTGAATATCAAATTTTCTATTCAAATCTTTTTTTCATCAAGAATGCTTGAAAATTCTCTGTTTCATTGAATGACCATATTTTCCCCTGAAACATAAATTCAGTTTTGCCAGGTAGGTGATTCTTGGTTTTAACCCTAGCTCCTTTGACTTCCAGGATATCATATTCCAAGCCCTTCAGTCCCTCAGTGTAGTAGCTGCCAGATCCTGTGTTATCCTGATTGTTTTTCCACAGTATTCAAATTGTTTCTTCCTGACTGCTTGTAATATTTTCTCCTTGATCTGGGAACTCCAGAACCTGGCTATAATATCCCTAGGAGTTTCTTTTTGGGGATCTTTTTCAGGAGATTATCAGTGGATTCTTTCAACCTCTATTTTGCCCTCTGGTTCTAAAACATCAGGGCAATTTTCCTTGAGAATTTCTTGGAGGATGATTTCTAGGTTCTTTTTTTGATCATGGCTTTCAGGTAGTCCAATAATTCTTAAATTATCTCTCCTGGATCTATTTTACACGTCAATTTTTTTTTCACATTGCCTTCTATTTTTTCATTTGTTTGAATCTATTTAATAGTATCTTGATTTCTCTTAAAGTCACTAGCTTCAATTTGCTCTAGTCTAATTCTGAAGGTTTTCAGTGAGCTTTTGAGATTCTTTTCCATCTGGCAAATTTGGCATTTTAAGTCATTCTTCTCCTCATTGGCTTTTGGAGTGTCTTTTGCCATTTGAGTTAGTCTATTTTTTAAGGTGTTATTTACTTCAGTCAGTTTGTTAACTCTCATTTCATAATTTTCTTGCATCATTCTCATTTCTCTTTCCAATTTTTCCTCCACTACTCTTATTTGGTTTTCAAAATCCTTCTTAAGCTCCTCTATAGCTTGTAAGCCGCTTATTCTTTTGATGGAAGCTTTTGTTGCAGGTGTTCTGACTTTGTTGTCTTCCTCCTGCTCCATGTCCCTATACTTTTTGTCCCCAAAGACTCAATCCAAAGTCAGATCACTGTGCTTGTGTTGCTTCCTTTGCTTACCTGACTGAACTCCAAAACTCCCAGGTCCCAAAGTCCATACTGCACTGACCTCTCACTTTGTCCTAGCATCTATGGGGTTGAAAAGTCTAGAAATTGCCACAGCTGCTGGTGATCTGAAGGTCCTCCAGACAGCAACTTGTTGTGGCCACCCTGAGGCTAAAACTGGGGCTGGGCTGGGCTCCCAGAGCTCTGGGCTGGCACCTTCCTGGTATCCAGCCAGACTGTCTTCAGCCTGAGGTAAACTTCTCTGTGTCATTTTGTGGGTTCTGTAGCTCCAAAGTTTGTTCAGAGTCATTTTTATATGAATTGGAGAAGGTGGGAGCTGGAGCCCCTAGGAAGTTCTGTTTCTACTCCCTAATATTGATTAATTCCCTTGGCTCTGAAAGCAAGGTGTTGAACTAATTCTTCTTTAGGTTGCCTTCTAGTTCTGTTAGGCAGCTAGGTGACAGAGTGCTGGGCCTAGAGTCAGGGATTCTTCTTTGTGAGTTCAAATCCAGTCTCAGATACTCTCTACTCATTTGACCCTGGGAAAGTCACTAACTAGTCTTAGTTTCTTTATTTGTAAAATGAGTTAGAGAAGAAAATGGCAAATCACTCCAATATCTTTGCCAAGAAAACCCTAAATGGGGTCATGAAGAATCAGAAATGACTGAGAAACAACAAGTTCTTCTAGTTAAATCCATGAAGGTCTGAATTTAAGTTACAATAGAATGGAATTTGGTGAATGGGATAACAAAGGGGGGAAAAGAAACACTATTGAAAGGTGGGTTGTGGTTCAAGCATAAACAAAATTGTGCAGTAAGAAAAAATTATCTTCATTGCATTTTCAAGGCTCAAGTGGCTTTATAAATTCAGGAGACATTATAACTTCAAATTAGTATTTTTATTCCATTTGTGTTTCTTTTGAATTCTTCTTGAATTCTACTTAGATGCTAACAGTGACTTTTAGAAGACTTTGCCCAAATTATAATAATAAAATAATGAAATGCTGAAGCCCTGCCCATTAGAGTTAGCCTATTAAATGATTCTCCATCAAAACATGGATTTGAAAGTTGAAAATCTTGTTCATAAAATTTTATATCTAGAGATGGATAGGACCTCAACGGCCATGGAATCCATTTCTCTCATATTGCAACTGAGGAAATTAAATCCCAAAGAAGTTAACTTCACGACATTATATTTATATGTTATACAAAATCATTTCAAACCACATATGGTCCCTGTTCTGCATGGACATATAGTCAATAATTTAAAGCCATCTACAATTCAAGAGTAAAAAATAATACAGATAAGAGGTTCTTCTACTTCATTACAGTGGTATATTTATTATCAGTTAGACAAATGATAGCACTCCTCTAAAAGAGAAATACAGAAACATGTTCATTCTAACAACACTTCTTTTAAAAATATCTATATTTTGAAATGTGTAAAATGTTTAAAATGAAGTGTGCTATAAAACACAGGTTAGCCTTAATAGAAAAAAATTGTCAATTTATACTCGTTTCTATTAATATGTAGACTATGCCAGAAATCACATGGGGAATTTAATCTCAAGTTTGTGTTTCGAAAACCTATTGTGAGTTCAACATGGACAAGAGACATGTCATTTTATTAATGAAGAGTGACCAGTTGTCACCTAATAAGGAAAAAAAATGTGGCACATTAGTCATGAAGGATCATGAGACAAATAAAACGTAAATACTTATGATTTTAAGACATAATTAAAGCTCTTGAGATGGCAATTATGAAAAGGTAACATGACAAGGTGCATCTATATTGACAGAATATATTTATTTTGACAGAATGTGTCTAAGAAATCCTCATTGTGTAATATATCTGTCTGTCATGTTAGGAAGTTCACATGCATTTATTGACTTTGTGTAAGGATGGATCTAAGAATTGTCACTTCACCTTATTGCATAGTGACATGTTATGAAGCATATGATTTCCTCAAACAACTACCATTTACAAATGCTTGATTTTTTGAGAAAGAGTATTTCTATGCAATTATTACTGGCTTCAGGGGATGAATTTTTCTGCATACATAGAGATACTTAGAAGTCCAGTCCAAAATCCTTATTTTACAAATGAGAAAACTGAGATTCTTCTCGAATTTCTTATCATTATAAACAAAAATAAGAAGATATTAGGATTTAATAATTTTATAAACTACCCATATGACATTAACCTTACCTTATTAACTCCAATTTCCTTGACTTTAAAATCAAGGAAATAGACTCATTCATTTTAAAGTTAATTCTGTTCCTATTTAGTTAAATCTATAAAAGTGTGAATTTAAACAAGTTACAATAAAACTGAATTTGTTGAATCATATTCCAAAGGGGCCAAATGAAATGCTCTTAAAGGGTAGGTTCAAACATTAAAAATTATAAAATAGGCATAATTTATCTTTGTTGCATTTGTATCTTCCATTTTAATTACTGCTTTATTTTCCCTTATATTTCATTCCGTGCTTCCCTACCATAACATTAATTTACTTCAAACTATTCTTAATTTTATATTTGTTATTATCCATATGATTCTACAACCAACCTCAGAGAGATCCTAAATTGTTAGTACTAATAAAGGTCAGTTTCCTTTGTAGGCTTAAGCTTTACTTTTCAGAATGAGAAAAAGTGATAAATTCAGCACTTACTAAGGGTCAAAGATGGGGATGCAAATGCTAAATGACAGTCAATGGCCACAAGTAGCTTACATTTTTTTTATTTGCAATTTTAAAATTTATTTCATTAAACATTTCCCAATTTCATATACAAATTTTAATATCTTTTATACTAGAGCTCTAAATTCTCTCCCTCCTTTCCACATTTCTCCCATCAAATGAGAAGAAAAGAGATTTTATATCAGTGATGCATATTAAGTAATTAAAAACAAATTCCCATATTAGCCATGTTGCAAAAAGAAACCCCACAAAAACCACAATAAAATAAAAAGGTTTTGAAATTTTATTTATTTGTTTGGTTTTGGTTTCAACATTCACTTCAATTGATTTTGAGTTCTGAATTTTGTCCCTCTCCCTTCACTCCCCACTCATCAAGACAGCATGCAATCTGATATAGACTATTTCTGCACATTCATATTAAACATATTTCCACAATTGTCATGTTGTAAAGAAGGATTAGAACCAAGGTGTGAAACCATGAGAAAGAAAAAACCAAAAGAGAGAGAGACAGAGAATAAATAGGATAATATGCAAATCAAAGCAACTCTGCACTACCACCTCACACCTATCAGATTGGTTAACACAACAAAACATGAAAATGATATATGTTGGAGAAGATTTCGGGAAATTGAAACACTAATTGGTGGAGTTGTGAACTGTTCCAACCATTCCTGAGAGCAATTAGGAACTATGATGGAAGGGCTATAAAACTGAATACCCTATGACTAGCAATATCACTTACAGGGTTGTAACCCAAAGAGATCATAAAAATGAGAAAGGACTCATGTGTAGAAAAATATATCAGCTCTTTTTATGGTGGCCAAGAATTTGAAATTGAGGTGATATCCATTAGTTAGGGAATTACTGAACAAATGGTGGTATAATAGTGTAATGGGATACTTTCATTCCATAAGAAATGATGAGCAGGCAGACTTCAGGAAATCCTGGAAAGACTTAGACAAACTGATGATGATTGAAGTGAGCAGAACCAGGAGAACATTGTACACAGTAACAGCAACATTGTGTGATGACCAACTTTGATAGACTTAACATTTTTTTTTGTGATGAGTCTTTTGGAATTGTTTTAGATCCTTATATACATACCCTTCCCCACCTCCTTCCTGATAGATGTGACAGGAAGAATCTTCCTTGCTCTATTAATTTGCTTATTGCTCTTTTATCCTTGTTTTTTCATCACTATTACTCCCTACAACCTCCTACCCTCCAGATACTTCCCTACATTTAAATAGCAGCTTTCTCATAAAATTGCTAGGTAAAGCAAAACAATATATTGGTCATATTTGAAACTATATTTCATTTTCTTTTCTTTTCTTTACTTTTTTTTTGCTTTTTTGGAGGGCAATTGGGGTTAAGTAACTTGCCCAAGGTTACACAGCTAGTGTTTTTGTGTGGGTGTTAAGTGTCTGAGGCCAGAACCAAATTCAGGTCCTCCTGACTCCAGAGCCTACTCTCTACTCACTGACCCACCTAGCCACCCCGAAACTATATTTCATTTTCATGTCTAGTCTTGCACTCCTTTACAGAGGTGTTCTGGGTTATTGTCATTCATTTGAAGTAATAAATGATCATTGTATTGAAGAAATTTCTGAAGTCTTTCAAATTTGATTTCTTTCATATGTACCGTGTTTCCCCGATAATAAGACACTGTCTTATTAAATTTTTTTGGACAGAAAAACACCAGAGGGCTTATTTTCAGGGGAGGGCTTATTTTAATGAACATTGACATCAATTTTAATAAACAGGTAAATGTGAACAAAAAAATGTACCTTTATTCAATAAGCAAATCACTGGGGGAGAACAGGATGACGTGCTCACTGCTGCAGCTCTGATTGGATGCAGCTCGGAGCGCGGCGTGCGTTTCATAGGAGGGGGTGGGGGGGACGGTGCATACAGAGGGTACCGTAATGTAGCGTGTAGCGCAGGGGATCACCTTCACTACAGTAGCAATCTCAATAGGGCTTATTTTTGGGGGAGAGCTTATTTTAGAGGAATCTTACACAGTAAGGGGAGGGCTTATTTTCGGGATAGGTCTTATTATCGGGGAAACACGGTAGTTATGGTACAAAATGTTCTGTTTCTGCTCAATTCATTCTTCATCATTTTATACATTTTCCCAAGTTTCTCTGAATTTTACATGCTTATCATTTCTAGGCTTTGTTGTTTCTTTTGAATTTCTCCTTGCTCTGTAATTTCTGAGTTAGTGATATGTCCATCTCTTGCCACAGTTGGAAGCAGTGATGCTAGCTAAGTACAACTCAATCCTTGGCCTAAAGCAGGTCAAGAAAATTGTCTAGATACTAACTAATAATTCCTTCCTTTTCCTCATAGCTACAGATAGTTATGTGGCCAGGATAGATTGTAGTGGACATTGAAGGATACAGTACCAGAAAGGTAGTTGCTAGAAATACTGTGAACTTGTTGATCAGAAATACTACTCTTCTCAAAGGCAATGCCTCAGAATGAGATAGAAAATAGTGATTGCCCCCTTAGCATTGGTCCAAGTGCATGATCCACAGTAATCCAGGTAAGTGTATGAATCTTCTTAATCTTTTTTTAATTTTTCCATGTGATTACCTTATTGTAGTAATTCATCATATCTTACTGTACCTTGGGTTGATTTGGAGTTGTTTACTAAAGTCTTTCACATTTCCATCTTTATATACCTTTGCTGATTTGAGGGTGTTAACAGTTTTTGTTGAACTTCATGCCCTGAACTTAAAAAAAAGACAACAAAAATCCTCATCTGATCCATTTATCAGTTCATTGTACTTACTGAAAACTGTGTGAGGAGAAACCAAGATATTACATTTGAAGGAATCAGATGAAAACTTCCCAATTTGCCATAACCAGAAGAAAAACTAGAAAGATTTCACTAATGATCTCCTGAGAGAAATGAGAATATGAAAAGTCCTGATAATACTATAGACAACATCTAACAGGTGAATGTCAAAATACTGTAAGCATTTGGAAAGTAGTTTAAGTATGAAAGAACTATACATTCCTGGTACCTTCA
>NW_027186502.1:6476380-6510705 GCF_028583685.1 Petaurus breviceps papuanus | reverse complement strand
TATATATATATATATATATATATATATATATATATATATATATACATGTATGTTTTACAGGCAAGAATATTTTGTACTGCAAAAAATGAGTATATTCCTATAACAGTAAAAATGAATCTTTGAAGTAATAGAAGACTCTCAAGTATTTCTGATGAAAAAAACTGTAGCTGAGAAGGAAATCTGAAAAACATATACAAGGGTCTAGAGAAATCTAGAAATGTAAGTTTATATGTCGAATTGGAGAATTTATATGATGATGTAGTGCTAACGTTCTAATCGAGGAAGAAAAATGTGTTGCTTCAGAACCTTAATTTCTTTTTTTAATTTTTTCTAATATTTTTTTTTTGCTTTTTTGGAGGGCAATTGGGGTTAAATGACTTGCCCAAGGTCACACGGCTAGTTTTTGTGTCAAGTGCCTGAGGACAGATTTGAACTCAGATCCTCCTGACTCCAGTGGTTTTCTATTCACTGCACCACCTAGCCACCTCAAGAACCTTAATTTCTTAAAAGCAAAAGAAAGGCGTTATGTAAGGGTTAAAAAATACACAGACATTTTAGGAATTCAGTAGCTCTTAGAGTTTTAAGAGGAGAAAAATAAGGTAGGGTAAAGTGAGTGATAGAATAGCTTCAAAAGAAAGAAGTAGTTCCTTGCTATTAGTCATACTCAAATTGTATAAATAGCATGCAATCAGGAAGGAGGGTTTGGTTGATGGCAGCAGGAATCATATGGACCTCACTTCTACCCGAAATGAACAAAAGAGGGTTGAACTTATTCACACAGTCTCTCTCACACTCACAACACTGGATAAATAAGTTGAACATAAAAATGAAGCAGTAGGGACTGTGGGATAAGGGGGAATAATGTGTGGTAGGGAATAGGTAAAAGGAAAATAAACTTCCTGATTCAGAAAAGAACATAGAGAAGGGGAGATAGAGGAAAAAAAATACAATTTATGGTGGTGCCTTAAATTGCCTCTTAGAAACTTGAGAAATGATTAAACAAATTTCAGTTTATGAACATAGTAAAATATCACTGCATCTTAAGAAATGAAGAAAGATAATTTAAGAGAATCTCAAATAGTATGAATTATTGATGCATGAAGTGAGAAGAACTACAAAAATGATTTATAAAAAGATGGAAGCATTGTGAAGAAATATAATTTTGAAAGAATGAAGACTTTGGATCAATGAAAACATTTCTTTGCAGGTCGTAGATTGAAGCAGGTTACCCACCTCTTGAGAGAGAAGTAATGGGCTTATGATGCAGATACATATATTTAGGAGAGGAGCACTATGTAGATTCATTTTGTTTGACTGTGGTAATTTGTTACAAGTTTTCCTTTCCTTTTTCTCAATTTTTGCTTGAGGGTGAGAGGTTTTTGCTAGAAATAGTGATCCTCTTCACTCCCCAAAGACCATTGTAATATTTTTGAATTCACAGAATTGGTCAGAAGGCAGTTCAGAAGGAAGCAAAGAAGAACAGAATAATTAGAAAGCATTTTTAGATTTTATTATTTACCTTTAGAATGAAAAGCATGCAATATGAAATGGAAAATAGTGGTTTCATTCTCTCTCTTTCTCCTTCCTTCCCTCTTCCTCTGCATGTATGTTTCTCTGTCTCTGTCCTGCTTTGTTTATGCTAATGTCCTTTCCCCTTTTTTGGTATTTAACTTCAGAAGAAATTTTTAAATAAAATTAATACAAAATGAGTTTTACTACCCACTTCCTTCGGAAAGGAAGATTGACTGCACTGCTATGACCTCTTTCTCTGCATTCCCATTTGATTTCCTTCCTCTTTGTGGGGCTACAAGAGTGAAGACTATGTTCTCTTGCCCTTCAATCTCATATGTAGGTAATATGCTGAATGTTTCAACACAAGTTATTGACTTCTTTACAGGGATTATTTTTTTTCTTTTGAAAGAATGGAGGGGGATTCTAATTGTTTTAACCTTGCTAAATGCATTGAGGTGTCATAATGGCAAAACGGGTAATACCAATACAGGGGAATATGCAGAGGAAATCATCACTGAAATTTTGAAAGCTAGTGGAGGAATTAAGACCATTAAAAACAAATATTCAATGCAATACAGTATTATAAAATATATTATATTTCAATAAAAATATTATATAAAATATAATGTATTATAAAATTATTACACTTTGCAGTTATAGAAAAAAAACTTGTCACTGACCCTGTCATACTCTGAACTATTCATTCTAACACAAAAATAATTGTTCTTTGTGTTCATTTCAGTAATAACGAGAATAAAATTTTGCCTTTATAACATACTTTTTTTGTAAGAGTTTAAACATGTTGGAACCAAACTCTTTAACTCATTCTCATAATAACCTTATACAGCAAGTTAGATAGAGATAAATGGCCCTAAAAGACACATAAAGGAAAATGTTTTAACCTGGAAAGAGAGATTATTATTCATCCAAATTTAATGAGTCAAAGAAATGGGTTTTGCATTGAGAATATAGGTTTATAACATTTTCAAGTTTCCAGGTTATCACTCCCTCAGTCTCAGCAGGAAAATGGTGAACTTTATTATTTCAAATTTCTTTCTCACTGCTTTTAAAAGTATTTTCTATTTTTCCTAGATTAGTATTATATTGAAATAATTTATATCTATTTTCCTGAAAGGATTTTTAAAACTCTTACTAGTTGTAACAATTACTATTTCATGCTTGTACACACACAGATCTAACTTTCATAGAAATGAGTTTCACAAAATCTCCAAATCCAAGTACTACAAAATAATCAAGTCTTTTAAAAGTTTTCAAAATTTTAATGAGGAATCCATTGAAAGTATTTAAAAAATACAAAAAAAACAAACCATACTGAAAATCCATGGAAATCAAATTACCTAAAACAAAGAATACACCTCTGTGCTTTTAGGGATTGTCTGGAAAGATCTATTTTTTTCCCCAAATGATTGATGTCTCTGTATGAAATAAAATTGGTTCACTATGAAGCAAAGATCTGAGTCAAGTGAACTGTGGAATAAATTAGAGTTTGTACTTTATTTTCAAATTCAAAACTTCTGGGAATAACTCCAATTAAAAAGAAATCAAAGATGTCACTATAGTTTGTTTTAAACTCCATTGCAGCCAATGATTTTCACTGAACACACACACACATACATACATACATACATACACACATACATATGTGTGTGATCATAATATGTCAATCATGGGATATGGTGAGGGGTACTCTGAAATTCTTTCAAACAACCAAATTTCTGCTTAATAACGAAATTTTATCTTGGACAAAGGTTGGATAAACTGATACTCACAAATGGATGTAATTAAACCATTTTTTGAGGTTTTACATCATAGGAGTTGGTGATTTTAAAAGTAGCGTTATGCTCAATAAATTGGCATTGGAAATACGATAGTTAAATTAATCTATATTTACTGACCTTGGCTTTTCTGTGTAACATTTGTAAAATGGTGGCTGTTTCCACACTGGCAAAATAAAGTGCATTATTTAAAAAATAATCTAAAATTCTTAATACTACCTTGTTTGCTTTTGTTTTTTAATCAAAATTACTCTATGATATCTGCTTAGTCAACACTCTATAAAGTAAGTAGTAGTTAAATTTATTGGTGTAATACCCTAGTTAGTATGATTAAATTAATTTTGTTCAGTCCAAACAAATTCAATTTCACATGCATTAACTTCCACTTTTGTAGAAGGCATTTTGGTTAAGTGGATAAAGGGCCAAACTTGGACTTAGAGAAAATTGCTCAACTGATTTAGTAAAGGGATTATTTTTTTTAAAGGTGTTTACCACATTTAAGAAAGCAGAGATGTCCAAACCCCTCCAAAACACACACATACCCACTCACACTCACACACACACACACACACACACACACACACACACACAAATAAACAAGAAAACTGTGAGTAACCCTGGGGATAAAATGAGCAAGTCCTTGTCTTCAAGAAGCTTAAATTCTAAGAAGGGCTAATATAGCTGATAGGGACATAGAATAAGCCTCATTATCTCTGCCTAATGTTTAATTTTTCTCATCTTCATGTTCTCTGTATTATTCATCCCTATCCCACTGCCCCCAAACACATAGAAATCTTTCCTATCATTGAAAAAAATCATTAGACATTACCATCTCTTCAAACAAGGATCCTAAATGACAACTACTTTTCTCAGGAGAACTCCTAGAAAAAAAGGTCTCCACCTATTACATATGCCACCCTTCCTTTCATGAACTTCTCAAGTCTTCATAATATTGTTTCTTACCTCCTCTTTCAGCTTAAACCACACTGTCCAAACTTACTATTTTATTCCTTGATAAATATGATCATCTTTCTCAGGTATCATTCTTCCTGACCTTGCAGAAGCATTTCACGTTGACTATAATTTCTCATTTTGGCTACTATCTTCTAGGATTTCATGACACTATACCAATTAAGTTTCCTTCCCAGCTCTCTTTTTGTTCCTTATGAGTTTGATTTATTGATTCAGTCACTACATTATTTGGTTTCTACAGCACATATCATGTCTACTGACTAGACGTATGGTTCAGTGCTTTGTTTTGAGACACTTTCCTTTTTCCCTCTTTTCTTCTTCCCTTTTAGCTCTATTTGAACTGGATGTTCCATAGATATCTCAGAATCAACATCCTCCAAGTACAACTCATTATGTTTCCCCCCAAACCCTCTCTTCTTTCAGATCTCTTTTTTTTGTCAAGGAAGTAAACAAATCCTACAATTTCTCAGGATCATCTCCTCAATATTATTTTCAAATCCTAAATGTCATTCAGTTGACAGGTTCAATCTCTCATTAAATATTTCACCTTTCCCCATCTCTTGCATTCAAACTTTATCTCTGCTCAAATAAGGATTCCCCTGTTTCAGGCCCTTATTAGTTCTTACCTGAACAATTGCAATGACCTTCTAATTAGTTATCCTTCCTATTGTCACTCTCAGACACCAACCTATCCTTTAAAAAGTAATTTTCCTAAAGTTCATGTCTGATGATAGCAGTCCATTACTCAATAAACCCCACCAGTTCATTAGTGCCTATAGGATAAAAATATAAACTCTTAGACTTTACTTCTAAATTTCTTCATATTAGAGGAGATAGAGACCATACACTTTTCATAATTATGAGCAGAAGATGTATTCTTAACTAAATAAGAGACAGCAATAAATACAAAAGAAAAATGTATCATTTTGATGGTATGGAATTCAAATATTTCTACACAAACAAAATTAATATATCTAGGTTAAGTAGGGAAGTGATTGAATGGAAAAAAATGTTTGTAACATATTTAGTACCTATGTCACACACAGATATATAAAGGTGTATATATTTACACTTATGTCTATCTATTTACATACAAATGCATATATACATCAGTATAGACAGTATACATATGTACATATATATAATCAAAATAATTTCACTATATATGTTATCATAGAATAGGAAGAATGTAATAAAATGACATAAATTTTAAAAACCATATAAAAAATTTACAAATCAGTAGCGGTAAGAGAAATACAAATCAAAATATTCTATTTTTATACCTCAAAAAAGAAAAATTATCAAAGATAACAAAGATGATAAATTTGGTGGAATTTTCCCTATTTGTGGAAAAATAGGCAAGCTAATATTTTGTTGCTGAAACTTTGAATACATATAATCATTTTGGAAAAGCATTTAGGTTATTTAAATGAAGTGACTAAAATGTCCATAAATTTGGACCCAGAGATTTCACTCTGAATATTCAAAGGAGGCATTTGTTTTTTGTTTTTTTAAAAGCCCCCTTAAGGATGGCTAGGTGGTGCAGTGAATAGAGCACCAGCCCTGGAGTCAGGAGGACCTGAGTTCAAATCCAAACTCAGACACTCAACACAAAACTAGCCATGTGACCTTGAGCAAGTCACTTATCCCAACTGCCCTACCATTCCCCACTAAAAAAAAAAGCAAAAAAAGTTTGGGCAGCTAGGTGGCACAGTGAGTAAAGCGCCAGTCCCGGAGTCAGGAGGACCTCTAAAGAAATGCTCTAAAGAAATGATGAATCAATTCAGAACTCCATCAAGAGTGCACTAGTGTCTCATTCTTTCCCATATCACTTCCAACATTTTTCACTTTCCTTTTCTGTCCTATTAGCCAATCAAGTTGGTATGGGGTAGTAATTCAGAATTATTTTAATTCACATTTCTCCAATCAATAGTGAGTTAGAGAATTTTATCATACAGTTTCAAAAAGTTTTGATTACTTCTTCTGAAAACTGTTCATACCATTATCATTTATCAATTGGAGAATACCTCATATTTTTTATAAATTTGACTCAGCTTTTATATTTGATAAATGAGGCTTTTATCAAAAAAACTTGTTCCAATATTTTTCAGTTATGATTGCTAAATGTATTTCTCTCCATCTTATCCCCACCTTCATTTGTTCTTTTTTCTTGCTCCTTCCCATCTGTCCTTCCTCAATAGTGTTTTGCTTCTAGCTACCACCTCCCCCAATCTGCCCTCCCTTCTATCAACCCCACCCTCTTCTCCTTCCACCTTCCCCTCCCACTTTCCTATAAAGTAAGGTAGATTTCTATACCCAACCAAGTGTGCATGTTATTTCCTCTTTGAGCTAATTCTGGTGTTTCACTTACTTGTCCCCTCCCCCCCATCTTCCCTTCTACTATAAAAACTATACTTTGCCTCTTTTATGTGAGATAGACTATCCTGCTCTATTTCTCCCTTTCCCTTTCAGTGCATTCCTTTTCTCACCCCTTAATTTTATTTTTTAAATGTTATCCTTTCATATTCAGTTCACACATGTGTCCTATGTCTATATATTCTACTTCTAAATTCCCTAATAATTATGAAGTTTTTATGAGCTACAGGTGTCTTCTTCCCATGCAGGAATGTAAACAGTTTAATTTTACTAAATCCATTATGATTCCCCTTTTCTGTTTGCCTTTTTATGTTTCTCTTGAGTCTTGTATTTGAAAGTCAAATTTTCTATTCATCTCTGGTCTTTTCATCAAGAATGCTTGAAAGTCCTCTATTTCATTGCATATCATTGAATAGTTTCCCCTGAAGGATTACATTCAGTTATATTCAATTTTGCTGGGTAGCTGATTCTTGGTTATAATATTAGATCAATTGCCCTCTGGAATATAATATTCCAAGCCCTTTGATCTTTTTATGTAGAAGTTGATAAACCTTCTGTTTTCCTGACTGTGGCTCCATGATACTTGAAATTGTGTAGTTTTGGTTGCTTACAATATTATTCTCTCCTTGACATGGTAACTCAGGATTTTGGCTATAATATTCATTGGAGTTCTCATTTTGGGATCTTTTTCAGGAGGCAATTTGTGAATTCTTTCAATTTCTATTTTACCTTCTAGTTTTAGAATATCAAGGTAATTTTCCTTGATAATATTTTGAAACATGTTGTCCACCCTACTTTTGATCATGACTTTCAGGTGGTCCAATATTTTTTTAAATTATCTCTCTTGGATCTATTTTCCAGGTCAGTTGTTTTTCTAATGGGATAGTTCATATTGTCTTCTATTTTTAAAAATTCCTTTGATATTGTTTTATTGTTTCATGATTTGTCATAAAGTCATTAGGTTCCATTTTCTCAGTTCTAATTTTTTAAGGAATAATTTTCTTCAGTGAGCTTTTCTACTTCCTTTTCAATTTACCTAATTATACTTTTTAAAGAGTCTTTTTCTTCAGTGAATTCTATTTGGTCAATTCAGCTTTTCAAGTCATTCTTTTACTCATTGATTTTTGGACCTTTTTTTTTTTTTTACTATTTGGTCTAGTCTGTTTTTTAAGGTCTTATTTTCTTCAGTAATTTTTGGGTCTTCTTTCCCAAGCTGTTGACTCATTTATCATGATTTTCTCACATCACTCTCATTTCTCTGCCCATTTTTTTTTCTTTTATGTCTCTTACTTGATTTTCAAAATTATTTTTGAATTCTTCTATGGCCTAGGATAAATTCATATTTTTTTCTTGGAGGTTTTGGATGTTGGAGCTTTGACTCTGATATCTTCTTCTGAGTGTCTGTTTTGATCTTCCTTGACACCATAGCAACTATTTTTATTGTCAGATTTTTTCCATTCTTTGCTCATTTTCCAGTCTATTTATTGACTATTAACTCTTTGTTAAAGTAGCGCTCTGCTTCCAGGGTGAAGAGTATGCTATTCCGAATTTCAGATATTTTGTGCAGCTTTTTTTCAGAAACTTGTAATTTTTTTTTTAATTTTTCCAAGGTGTTATGATCTAAGGAGAGGTGTGTTTACTCTTCTTGCCTGTATTCTTGTTGATGAGTGACCAGAAGCACACTTTTCTGTCATAGAACTATGACAAGGGTACCAACTACCCTGCAGCTACAAAGAGATCCCTGTAATCTCCTTCTGACCAGTTATTTGACCCCCTTACCATCTGTGAGCTGAGAGTTCCAAAAGCAGCTGCTTCCACTACTAACTCGATGGTTCCTAAGGCCTGCTCCTGGTTAGCTCAGTCCTGCATGTGCTGGTATGGTATGCACTGGATAAGACTCCACTCTCACCCACTGAAACAGAATTTTCCTACTGACCTTCTAAATTCTTTTTGGCTGGAAAATAATTTCACCTTATCCTTTTATGGGTTCTGCTACTTCAGGAATTTTTAATGGAATTGTTTAAAGGTGTTTAATGGGGCTTGGGGGAGAGCTCACTTTATGCATTAAGAAAAACTCTATGCATTTGTGGTGGTGGTTGTGGTGGGTGGTGGTGGTGGTGATGGTGGTGGTGGTGGTGGTGGTGGTGGTGGTGGTGGTGGTGGTGGTGGTGGTAGTGGTGGTGGTGATGATACCTAGCATTTATATAACACCTACTATATCCCATATATTGGGCTAAGTGCTTTTTGAAAATTGCCTAATTTAATCCAGAACAACCCTAGGAGGCATATATCTTATATAGTAGGTGCTTAATAAATACTTCTTGAATTTAAAAAAAAATTTAAATATTAGCAAAACTGCTGGAAAATACAGTGGTCCAAAATGGGACCTAGGTGATCTGAAGCTTACTAATGGTATTCACCATTAAAAATAATACCTACAGATATGGTGAAAATTTTACTGAAATAATTTATCTATTACTGTAATTTATATTTCTTTTTGCATATGTAAATGTTCTCCCTTTCATCTTGTATAAAAACTGGCAGTAAGCAAACAATATTCCCCTTAAAGTTAGTGAAATATTTTGCTTCACATCTAAATATGTCCTTTATGAATTAGAATGCATCAATGTAAATGAAGGTATAGGTTTTTGTGGGAAGAATTTCATTAGGATTAAAATGGAAGTCAAAAGAAAGCAAGAGGAATCAAAATCGTACCCCTTTCACCTCCTCAAGCTTTCTAATTAAAATCAGTAGAACATAGTCTTTTAATAGATGAGGCATCCAAGATTATAGAAATATCTACATCTGTGAATTGAATTGTGTAGTTAAGTCAATTATCTGAATTATTCAGTCATAAAACTGCTATTAAGAAAAAATTGGGCTTGGGGGAATTAATTATCTAAACATCTATTCACAATGTTTAAAATCTTTCAACTGTCCACTTCACTTTGCTTGTGTAGACAGCTACATAATCCATTTTTTAAAAAAAGTCTTATTCCATGACCTAGAGGGGATACTAACATGAAGAGCTATTTGAAATCAATGGCAGTACCAAGTGCAGATGAGCACCACTGAGCATGGGTCAATACAGAAATGAATCATTTATATTTTTAGACATGAAAATATGTCTAAACAGCAAAAATAAGGTAAAGGAATGAAAATTATCCACTGAGTTTGGTTAATCTAATAAGGAAATCTATGTATTTCAAATTTTAATCTATTACTCAATAGTAAATTTATATGCCTGGTTTTTGTGGACCCAAACAGCTTTGCATATGAATTTGTTTTTACACAAGTCAATCCAATGAAATATAAAGTTAATGATATATTTCAAATTGTGTTATTTGCCTAGTTTCATGACTTTTTTCATGATTCTCTCTCTCAGAGAGAGAGAGAGAAAAACCCTGATGATCTGGCATCTTAAGCATTGGTTTAATTCACCAAATTGATAGATAGATAACAAAGGGTCACAATAATATCTTTATTAAATACAATGGGGAAATAGGAAAAATATGTGGCAAATTGACTTTGAGTATTTACTCTGGGCCTCAAATATTCATGCATATCATCTTTTAAATATAGAAATATTTACTTCAATAGTTTAAAAATGAATGATTTCATTATAATGCATACATTCACCACGACAGATTTCATCTCCTCCTCACATAAGAGACAATTGTATGAGACGTGTTGGTCAGAAAAAAAAAAATACATCATTTAGTAGACAAGATTTTAATAATGAATCTAACTAGGCCTTTAATAAAGCTATTATCAAAATAATTATTAAAATTAAGATATGCTATGATTTGGGGGTGAGACATTATTGTGAGGGGTAGTGAAAGAAGATGAAGGTTCAGGTAAAAAATAAGTCTGTAAACACATTTAAACATTTTGTATGCTGACTACTGAATACTAGAGATTCTAGCCCAAACTCTATCTGAATAGTAATAACCTTTATAGAATACTCAATTAGTGGTCATATGACCTCAATTCAGAAGACATTTAATGAAGGGAAAACCATCACCTTCCAAGGCAATATAACAATAGTTAAATATCATATTAGCTTTATTTACCCTTTATTTAATATTTTAATTATTATTTTTAATAAAGAAGAGAAACAAAAACATATCATAAACTTAAATATTGGAACTTAAATACAGAGTTAGAAAGAAAAAAAGTATGTTGTAGGCATAACAGAACATAATAGAGGATTCAAAATATGTAACAATAAATTTTCATTTCAAGAAAGCCTATCGATAAATAATACTCATGTTCAGAGTTGTCCATTTTTCTTTGCTACCTTGTGAGTTTTCTTTTGTTCTCCGCTGTGCACTTTTTTACTTTGTTCTTTATACCCTCCCTCAACCCCAAGAAGTTCAAAATACAGTTTAGATATATTTTTCTATAGCTATAAATATATACATACCCTCCTCACTCCATTCCCAGATGACTACAATAAAGTAGTCATATATATATATATATGTATATATATATATATACACACACATATGTATATATATGTATACACACATATATATATAATGGATACATTTCTCTATAGTTATAGCTATACACATACAAAAAGAGCATGAATAGTATGCAAGATCACTGGGGCAAGCAACAGTAATTCTTGTTGATTAAAATGATAAACCCTTAGCTTTATAACTAAAAGGGAGATCAAAAGTCATGAGATTTCAGGATCCTAGAGATTTCAGGCTATGGATTTTTGTGTCATAAGTCAATGTGGTCCAAAGGAGGAATAGGGATGGTTCCTATCATAGGGAAAAAGTATTTCCCATACCAGAATCAAAGTATCCCTGCCCTAGGGAGGAAATGCTTTTTTTTTTCAGATGTTTTCTTCTTAGAGAAAAATTCACACCCCCCCCCCCCAACCCTAGTTTTTTACAGTGCTTTTTCATTTTGTTTCATTGTAATTGTCCTTTTGGTCCCAGTCATGGAGAACATTGAATAAAAAGCACTGAAGAACTAAAATATTTGACCTGGTTGCTAGGCCTGGTTTATCGAACATTCAAATCAAGTTCCCCAATCTGATACTATACTGTTTTTGTTTAGAGGAGGTTGTAGGAGAAAGATACTAGAGAGCATTGATTAGGAAGGACTGTGCAAAGGATCCACCTGAGATGACTAGAGTAGAAAGTTACTTGACAACTAGGGATGAGTAGGATTGTAGGATCATAATTCTAAAACCAGAGACACTGGGTATTATTTAATTGGACACTGTGGACTAGATCAAATTCACACTTTTGACCAAGTGTGAGACAGGAGAGAACATGATATCCTTTTTTCTCCCTTTGTTTCATTTCAAAGGCAAGCCAAATGCATTTGTGGGCAAAAACTTTATCTATCCCAGTCCATCCCCTCTCCCCATGCATTCTTGTGTAGAAGGTAGAAATAAACAAAACACAACTATTTAATTATTATCTACATGTCTTTATTAATAGTTTATATTCTAAAATTAACAAACTAATAAAATGATTGTTTTACATAAAATGTAGAATAAATCTCTATTGCATAAAGATTGCTTTTGTTTATATGTGGCTTATATTTCATATATGCCATATGTTACTTAGGTATAATAAATATGTCAATATGTATAATAGACATGTGACTTTCAAAATTTTCCTACTTACTTGTGATTCTTTCTGGACTTTTTTTTTCCCTTTTCTTCTATTTTGGGGGCAAGGATTTTACCCCTAGCATTCTTCTCCAAATAGCTTTTCCCCATTTGAGAATAAACAAACAAATCCTTGACAAATATGCTCAGACAAGCAAAATTCTCTAAATGACTAAGTCCAAAAACATATGATTCTCTACATCTTAAACCTATTACTTCTCTATTATAATTCAGTGAATGAGTTTCATTGTTGGTTTGTTGGCATCTAGGTCAATCAATTTACTGATCTGACTTTATAAATCCTTCAAAATCTCTTTTCTTTATTATGTTATTATTGTATAAAACATTATCTTGGTTCTATTTTTTTGCATCAGAACTAATTCAGTGGTGAAAAAAATCACATGATTGAGAACAATGTAATAAAAAGATGACCCTACTAAACTTAATTTAAATGATATATTTAATTTAAATTACTAAACTACTAAAGTTAACTACTAAAGTTAATTTAAATGATAAATGTGGATTCCCACACAAATTCTAAAATGAATTATCCTTCTATCCTTTTAAGTGGCAAATCTATAAAACAAATTTTGTAAATCAAAGCTAGTGGGTCATTGGGGAAATAACAACTTATATATTGCTTGTGTGACTCTGGAATGGAACAAACATTTTGGAAAACAAAATGACAATATCTTGTAAGTAATAAAATGTATCATACATTTTGACCTTGTTATTCCATTGTTAGCACTTTTGTGCTTAGCACACACCCCAGAGCCCCATCAATAGTAAATGAGGTCCTGAGCAAATCATGCACACACATAAGCTTGTGTGTATACACACATACATATACATATATAAAATATAAAACATATGTATATATACATATATAGAGAGCCTCATTCATATATTATTCATATATTCTTATATTATATATACATGTCTGTGTGTGTACATATATATACATATATAGCGTCCTAGTGTTTCTATTTGTGAAAGCAAAAAAAAAAAAAGAAGCAAATTGCATACCCAACAATTGTTAAATGACTTCAAATTCTGGTATGCTTAATGAATAGTTATCCTGCAAAAAATGAAAAAACAGAGGGAGGAGCCAAGATGGCAGCATAGAAGCAAGAAAACTACCTGCACTCCCCCCCATAACCACCTCAAATACCTATAAAAAATGACTCTAGGGGTGGCTAGGTGGTGCAGTCAGTAAGAGCGCTGGCCCCAGAGTCAGGAGGATCCAGGATCAATTCCGGCTTCAGATACTTAACACACACACACACACACACACACACACACAAACTGGCCATGTAATCTTGGGCAAGTTACTTAACCCCAATTGCTTTAAAAAAAATGACTCTAAACAAAGTTTAGGACTATAGAACCCACAAAGGGAAGAAAGAAACAAACCTCCTGGTGAAGACAGCCCAGGAGGCTGGAAGGAAGGGTACATTGCAGCACACTGGGAGCAGATCCCAGCCCCACATGAGCTCTCAGTTTTAGCCTCAGGGTGGCCACAACCAGCCATGGGTGAAGGGACTTCAGGAGGGTGGATCAATAGCAGCCGTGGCAGTTCCAGAATTATTAACCCATAAATGCCAAAGACAAAGTGAGAGGTCAGTGGTCTTTGGAAACAGGGGATACAGAAGTGTGATCTGGACTCTGCCCCCCAGAAGGAGAAGTGGCTTAAGCACATAAGCAATGCAGCCACCACCATGTGGCTGCTTCAGAGCTCCTGGCCTGCAGATTTTAGGGGGTCCAAGCAACCACTCTGAGGAGTAATCACTCTTGCTTTAACCTGCTTGGATCTGGATTGCTGTCTAGGGTGGAAGTCCTGGAGTGTGTGAACTATGTGCCAGAGCTTGTGGAGGCCTCCAAGAGAGCACCCAACTAATAACTCCAGCAGCTGTGAAAACCCCAGCAATTTGGGACAATGCTCTCCTCTTTGGAAGCACAGTTCTACTGTGGCAAAAAGCTCAAAAGTCAAGTAATTGAGTGGCAACAAGAGCAAGGAAAGGAAACAAACTAAGAAGAACTATCCGACTTTGGATTCCTTTTTGGGGAACAAAAAGGATCAAAGCATGGAACAGGAGGAAGAAAACAAAGTCAGAACTCCTGCACCAAAAGCTTCCAAAAAAAATATGAACTGGTTACAGGCCATAGAGGACTTTGAAAGGAAGGATTTTGAAAACCAAATAAGAAAAGTAGAGGAAAAAATGGGAAGAGAAATGAGAATGATGCAAGAAAATCATGAAAAGAGAGTAAACAAACTGACTGAAGAAAATAATACCTTAAGTAATAGACTAACTCAATTGGCAAAAGAGGCTCAAAAAGCAAATGAGGAGAAGAATGCCTTAAAAAGTCGAATTTGCCAGATGGAAAAAGAACCTCAAAAGCTCACAGAAGAGAATCATTCCTTCAGAATTAGATAAGAGCAAATGGAAGGTAGTGACTTTATGAGAAATCAAGATACTATTAAACAGATCCAAACAAATGGAAAAATAGAAGGCAATAAGAAATATCTTACTGGAAAAACCACTAACCTGGAAAGTAAATTCAGGAGAGATAATTTAAAAAATTATTGAACTACCTGAAAGCCATGATCAAATAAAGAACCTAGAAATCATCCTTCAAGAAATTCTCAAGGAAAATTGCCCTGATGTTTTATTTTGTATATTGTATTTTGCCAGAGGGCAAAATAGAGGTTGAAAGAATCCACTGATCACCTCCTGAAAAAGATCTCCAAAAGGAAACTCCTAGGAATATTATATGCAGGTTCCAGAGTTCCCAGATCAAGGAGAAAATATTGCAAGCAGCCAGGAAGAGACAATCTGAATATTGTGGAAACAACATCAGAATAACACAGGATCTGGTAGCTTCTACACTGAGGGATCAAAGGGCTTGGATTATGATATTCTAGAGGTCAATGAAGCTAGGATTAAAACCAAGAATCACCCACCCAGCAAAACTGAGTATTATTTTTCAGGGGAAAATATGGACATTCAATGAAACAGAGGATTTTCAAGCATTCTTGATGAAAAACCAGAGGTGAATAGAAAATTTGACATTCAGATACAAGAAGCAAGAGAACCATGAGAAGGTAAACACGGAAAAGAAATCATAAGGAACATATCAAATTTGAACTGTTTACCTTCCTACATGGAAAAATCATAATTGTAACTTGTGAAACTTTTCTCAGTGTGAGAATAGTTGAAGGAAAAAAAAAATATATATATATATATATATGAATACATACGTACACATGTCAATAAAAGAGGGAATATGGGCATATGAATACATATGTGATTGTGTGTATACATGTGTACATTATACATATACAGAGGGCAGAGGACCAGTTGAATAGGAAGGGATGATACTTAAAAAGTGAAATTGAGAAGTGAGAGAGGAATATAATGAGAGGAGATGGAGAGAAACAGAATGGCATAAATTATCCCATATAGAAGAGGCAAAGGAAAACTGTTACAATGGAGGGGAAGAACAGGAAGGGAAAAGGGAATGAGTCAACCTTACTCTCATTGAATTTGGCTCTTGGAGGGAATGACATACATACTAAATAGGGTATCTCACCCTACAGGAGAGTAGGATGGAAGGGGATGAGAGGGAGGATGATGAAGTGCAAGGCAGGTTGGGGGGCAGGGAAGTTGGAAGCACACACTTTTGAACAAGGACAGAGTCAAAGTAGAGAACAGAACAAGTGATGGGCGAGATAGGGTGGAGGGAAATATAGTCAGTCTTTACAATATATCCCCTATGGAAATGTTTTGCACTGCTACACATGTACAACCTATATTGAATTGCTTACCTTCCCAGTAAGCATGGGTGATGAGGGAGGAAGGGAAAGAATCTGAAATTCAAAGTTTTAAAATAAAATTTTAAAATGTATATATGTATATATATATATATATATATTATTTTTTACCTGCATCTGGGAAGTAAGTTATTCAGGCACTGGGGTATAGAGGTTCATCTTGTCCTACTGGAAAGTCAGAGGGGGCATGGGGGTAGATATAGGAGAGAGCAGATGAGGGGAGGGAGTATACAGTGGGATTGATGTTTTGGGGTAGTGGGTAGGGGAAGGATGGGGAGAAATTTCGTAACTCAAAATCTTGTGGAAATAAACAATGTAAACTAAAAATAAACATAAAATTTATTTTTAAAATGATAAAACACACAAGGAAATGTGAAAACAAAAGCCTATACATGATAAACAATATATTCAACATGACTAGAGCTGTATAGAGGCTAGTTATAATTATATACAAATAAAAGAAAGAACAGAAAAAATGAAAGAAACCAGGGCCAAAGAACTTTTGGTAGACCTGAAAATGGACAGAGAACGATTCCTACATTTGTTTATTTTTTCTTTCATTCCTTTTGTAAGAAACTAAGGATTCACTTTAAGATTTTGTGCTTTGTTCTCCATGCATGTTTTACTACATGATGTCCACAGTAAAACTTTATGCTTATGTGAAAGTATTATGACTATTTTGTTGAATTGAACATGAGCTGCCACATGGTAATCAAAAAAACTACTTAGACTTTGGGCTATGTCCAGTGAAGTATCGTGTTCAGAATCAGGGCATTGATAATTTCACTATAATATACCCCAGGGCACCCCACACATGGAGTATTGTGTGTGGTTATCACTCAACCCCATTTTAACTGTGATACTTTTTCAAGGTAAGCATACATCTGAATTCAATCTTAAACTAAGTAGGAAAAATCTTTGAAATTATTGGATGCAGAGGAATATTGTGAGACAAGAAGTCTGTTTAAGTAGGTCAAATAAACTCACCCAAATCCTTGGGGATATTTGTAAATTATCAAAGGAGTTGAGAATTATAGTCATCTAAAAGGTGGGAACAAATGTTGTATTCAAATAAAGCCCCCAAGAAGAATTGTCTTTGAGGAGGAAATGTTTTATCACTCCTCCTATTTCTGGATTTAGCTTTTCCTTCACCTATAAATACACTTATGACTAGAGGAATTTCTTGTAAAATTTTAGGAAGACAGATGATGCAGGACATTCCACCTTTTCATCAATGATATCATAAATGTATCCATAGATCACCTGATGTAATAGTAATGGAATTTAAAGATCCCCCTGTATTGGCTTGGTTTTCAAATTGATTGTGTTAAAAACCCAGAGCTTGTGAATCCCACTTGTGGGATGGACTTGTTAACTTGAAAAGAGAGGGCTGAACTGGGAGAAGCTGGTGACCTAAATTTAGAGAGACACAAAATAAGAGAAAGGCATAAGGACTTTTTGGAAGCAGCAACTTGGAGGCAGAGAGAGACTGAGAGGATTGCTGAGGGCCACTTTGAATTGCCCAGGACTTTTGAGAGCTGCCACCCAGAGCTGCCAAGACTGAGGAGACATGGCTGTTATGCTGATGCTTTGTCTGTCTGTTTTGATGTTGCTTGGCCAGATTTGTCCACTGGTGAAAGACAGTCCTGTTGTTGCAGAATTCTTGGAACCTTGCTGTTGGTTCAGAAGCCCTGAAGAAGGATTTTCTTGTTGTATGTTTACAGAAATTCTGGAAGAGGGTTTTGCTAATGTTTTCAGGGGTCCTAGGACTGTTCTGCAGACAGAGAATGAATTAATGAAGAGACTGGCAATGTATCTTGTGGCCTTGCTAACCTTTGTCTCCCCAGGAACAAAGATTGCTGAGAACTTGACTTGTGTCAAGATGAAGAAAAGACCTCCATTTGGGTATTAAGTGCTGTGCTTAAGCTTGTTGTAACTCTGGGGTAGATTAAATTGTGATCCAAGGGTGGGGAACTTTTGACCTTTTGTGCTCTGTGATTGAACAAATGAATGTACTTTACTTATGATTGGAAACTAATCTCCATTTGAGAACAGGGGCTTTGTGATGGACTAAATGAATGTACAGCCTAGGGGTGGAGTAGTATTTAGAAGAGGGACTTTGTGATTGATTAAATGAATGTAATGTCCAGGGGTGAAGTAGTACTTGATTAAATCACACTTGAGGGTAGTACTTGGAGATTATTGAATCACACTTAGTAAATGCTGTATTTGGAATGATGTTAAATTTTGATTCTATCTGTTCTTAATTTGTCACTGAATAAAATGGAGAGCACCTATGCTGGTATTTTGAACCTTGGGAAGTTGCCTTTGCTTGGCATTACACCTGATAGCAATATATTCATCAGCCAATTGAAGAGTAACAAAAATTCACTGATTAAGTAGAACATTTGGAACACAGCAAAGAAGAAAAAAAAGACTTCTCACAGGATAGAGTTTCCATTTGATACATGCACTCTTGTTGAGCCCACTCTCCCTTGAATTCTGTATGCACTGATGGGAGAATGTTTCATATTCTTTTAGACAAATATTTTGAACCAATTGCTTTTACTGTAACACCTTAGTAAATACTCTTTTATAAAAACCACTCAAGGATGAGTAAATGACTCTTTAAAAAAAAGGTTAATTGAATTTTATTTTTAACTACATTGCAAATCAAGACAAATTGTAGCATTTATTTTTACAAGATTATGGCTTCCAAATTTTGCTCCCTCCCTTCACTTATTTCTTTTGAAAATGTTAGGCATTTTTGATACAGCTTATAAATGTGCTAATCATGCAAAAATAATCGCATAGTATTCATAAAAGTGAAAAAAGAAACAGATCAAAACGGAAAAAGAAACAAACACAAGAAAGAATGAAGTGGGGCAGCTGGGTTGTACAATGAATAGAGCACCTGCCCTGGAGTCAGGAGGACCTGAGATCAAATCTGGCCTCAGAAACTTAACATAAAAACTAGCTGTGCGATGTTGGGTAAGTCACTTAACCCCAATGGTTTACAAAAAAAAGGAAGAAAAAAAAAGATCTCCTCTCTTGGACAACATGGCATAGTAGAAACAGGACCTCCAAGTGGCTCCAGCTCCCACCCCCTCCAATTCATGTAAAAGGTAACTCTGAACAAACTTTGGAGCTACAGAACCCACAAAATGACACAGAGAAGTTTACCTCCCACCAAGGACAGCCCTGCAGGCCAGCAGGAATCAGCCAGCACAGCATTCTGGGAGCCAACCCCAGCCTGGCCCCAGACAAGCCAGAGGTTTTAGCCCCAGGGCAGGCTGACCAACCACCAGCTGGAGGGACATCAGATCACCAGCAGCTGTGGCAATTTTCAACCCATTTTTCAAACCCAATTTTCAAGAATTATCAACCCATAGATGCTAAGGACAAAATGAGAGGTCAGTACAGTGTGGATTTTGGGATCCAGTAGTTGGGAATGCAGTTGTTATTTGCCCCCAGGGCGAGAAGCTGCTGAGGTGCCCTGGTGCAGCCCCTGCCACGTGGCAGCTTCAGCTCCTGGCCTGCAGATTATAGGGAGACCAAGTGAACAACATGAGGGGTGATCATTCTTGCTTTAAACTGCTTGGATCTGGATTGTGGTAACGGGTGGAGGTCCTGGGGAGTATAACCAGCTTTCCAGAGTGTGTGGGAGCTCCAGAGAGGACATCCAACTAATACCTTTGGTAGCTGAGAAAACCCCAGTGTTTGGAACGAAGCTCCCCTGTCTGGTGGAAGAGTCCTACTGTGAGAAAAAAAGCCCCAAAGTCAAATAATTGAGTGACATGAACAAACAAAGGATGCAAACCAAGAAGAGCAATCCAACATTACACTCCTATTTTGGGAACAAAAAGAACCAAACCATGGAACAGGAGGAAGACAGTGAAGTCAGAACTCCTGCACCAAAAGCTTCCAAGAAAAATATGAACTGCTTACAGGCCATAGAGGACCTAAAGAAGGATTTTGAAAACCAAATAAGAGAAGTGGAGGAAAAATTGGGAAGAGAAATGAGAATGATGTAAGAAAATTATGAAATAAGAGTTAACAACCTGACTGAAGAAAATAACACCTTAAAATATATTTTAACTCAAATGGCAAAAGTGGCTCAAAAAGGCAATGAGAAGAATGCCTTAAAAAGCCAAATTTACCAGATAGTAAAAGAATCTCAAAAGCTCACTGAAGAGAATCATTCTTTCAGAATTACATTGGAGCAAAGAGAAGCTAGTGACTTTATGAGAAATCAAGATGCTATTAAATAGATCCAAACAAATGAAAGAATAGAAGGTAATGTGAAATATCTCATGGAAAAAACCACTGACCTGGAAAATAGATCCAGGAGAGATAGTTTTTAAAATATTGGATTTCCTGAAAGCCATGATCAAAAAAATAACATAGAAAATCATCTTTCAAGGAAAATTGCCCTGGTGTTTTAGAACCAGAGAGCAAAATAGAGCTTGAAAGAATCCACTGATCACCTCTTGAAAAAGATCCCCAAAAGAAAATTCCTAGGAATATTATAGCTAGGTTCTGGAATTCTCAGATCAAGGAGAGAATATTACAAGCAGCCAGGAAGAAATAATTTGAACATTGTTGAAACACAATCAGGATCACACAGTATCTGGCAGCTTCTACACTGAGGGATTGAAGGGCTTGGAATATCATATTCTGGAGGTCAAAGGAGCTGGGATTAAAACCAAGAATCACCTACCCAGCAAAACTGAGTATCATGTTTCAGGGGAATATAGGTCATTCAGTGGAATAGAGGACTTTCAAGCATTCTTGATGAAAAAACCAAAGTTCAATAGAAAATTTGATGTTCAGATACAAGAAGCAATAGAACCATAAGAAGGTAAACAGGGGGAAAAAATCATTAGGAACTTATCAAAGTTGCACTATTTACATTCTTACATGGAAAAAACAATAATTGTAACTTATGAAACCTTTTTCAGTATGCGAATAATTGAAGGGAATAGAATTGTGTGTATATGTATATATATACATATATACATATACATATATATTTACACTCATATATATATATTGATTTAGGAGGGTATATGGGCGTATGAATACATATGTGATGTGTGTATATATGTGTACAGGTGTACATAGAGAGAGAGCACAGCACCAATTTAAATGGGAAGGGATGATACTTAAAAGGTGAAATTAAGAGGTAAGAGAGGAATATAATGAGTGGAGATGGGGAGAGATAGAATGGGGGTAAACTATCTCATATAGAAGAGGTAAGGGGAAATGGTTACAATGGAGAGGAAGAACAGGAAGGAAAAAGGGAATGAGTCAACATTATTCTCATTGAATTGGGCTTAGGGAGGTAATGACATACACACTAAATAGGGTATCTCACCCTACAGGAGAGTAGTGGGGAAGGGGATGAGAGGAAGGCTAATGGAAGGGAGGGCAGGCTAGGGGGAGGAAAGTTGGAAGCACCCAATTTTAAAAAGGGCCAGGATCAAAATAGAGAATAGAACAAGTGAGAGGTGGGATAGGAGGGAGGAAAGTATAGTCTTCCACAATGTATCTACTATGGAAATGTTTTGCATAGCTACACATGTACAACCTATATTGAACTGGTTATCTTCCCAGTAAGGGTGGGTGACAAGGAAGGAAGGGAATTAATATGGAATTCAATGTTTTAAAATCAAATGTTTTTAAACATATATATATATATATATATGTGTGTGTGTGTGTGTGTGTGTGTGTATACATATATATACTATTATCAACATTATTTTACATGTAACTGGGAAATAAGATATACAGGCACTAGGGCATAGAGATCCACCATGCCCTATTGGAAAGTTGGAGGGTGTATGGGAAAAGATATAGGAGAGAGCAGATTGGAGGAGGGGATATCCAGTGGCATCACTATTTTGGGGTGGTGGGTAGGGGAAAAACAGGATGAAAATTTGTAACTCAAAATCTTGCAGAAATGAATGATGTAAACTAGAAGTTAATACAGCATTTGATTTTAAAACACACACAAGAATACTTCTAGTTAGTGTGGCCCTAGTTATTTGATACAATTAAAACAAAAAAAAAACAGGGAAAAAGCATAGGCAGATCATTCATTCAAGGTTGTGGTCCTCCACATAGGACAAAAAAAACCAGGATAAGTTTCAAGTAATCAGTGTTACTGTTCTGTTATTGCCACTGAAGGTTTTCAGATAGCCATTCTTCAGGCCTGTATGCATTGTGAACAAATCCCTGTCATTGCTGTTTGTATGTATAATTTGAAATACCAAAATATGAAAAAATGTAGAATTATTTCATCATATTATACAGACTGAACTGTTGTATAAATTTATTTGCTGCTACTCTTAAGAACTGCTTTTTTTGTTTCAATTTTTTCCACTATTTTTTTGGTGAATAAAGTAGATTACATTAAAAAAAAGAATGAATGATTGAAGCAAGTGGGGAAAATGTGCTTCAATCTGCATTCAGCCTCCATTAGTTCCTTATCTGGATATGAATGTCACTTTCCTATGTGTGTCCATTGTACTTGCCTTGGATCACTGAGTTGCTGCGAAGAGTTGAGACATTCATAGTTGATCATCACACAATGTTGTTGATACTGTGTACAATGTTTTCCTGGTTCTTTTCATTTCACTTTGAATCAATCCATACAAGTATTTTTCCAGATTTTTTTTTTCTGAAATCCATTGGCCAAATATAATGGCTGTATATTTTGGCTAGATTTGGTCATGTTAAACATATTTTCACATTAGTCACCTAGTAAAGAGGAATTAGAACCCACAGGAGCCAGCACAACTAATAAGAAACAAAAAAACAGAGAGAGCAAGCAAATGGTATTCTTTGATCTGCATTTACACCCCATACTTCTTTTTTTCAGATGTGGATATTATTTTCCATCATGAATCTTTTGGAGTTGCCTTAGATCCTTGTATTACTAAGAAGACTTAAGTCTATCAAAATTGATCATCACAATTATGCTGTTACTGTGTACAGTGTTCTCCTGGTTCTGCCCACTTCACTTAATATCATTTCATGTAAGTCTTTGCACATTTTTCTGAAATCCTACTGCTCATCATTTCTTATGGAACAGTAGTAGTACATTACATTCATATATCATAACTTCTTCAGTCATTTCACAATTGATGGGCATCTCCTCAGTTTTCAATTCTTGGCCATCACAAAAAAGAGGTGCTATAAATTATTTTGTACATGTGTGTTCTTTTCCATTTTATATGATCTCTTTGGGATGCATACCTAGTAGTGGCATTGCTAAATTAATGGGTAGTTACAGTTTGGTTGCCCTTTGGGCATAGCTCCAAATTGCTCTCCTTAATGGCTGGATGAGTTCACAACTCCACCAATGGTATATCAGTATCCCAATATTCCCACATGTCCTCCAACATTGATAAGTTTCCTATTCTTTTATATTAGCCAATCTGATAAGTATGAAGTGGTACCTCAAAGTTGTTTTAATTTGTATTTTTTAATCAAGTGATTTAGAGTTCCTCTTTGTATACCAATAGATAACTTTGATTTCCTCATCTGAAAAACTGCCCATTCATATCCTTTGACCATTTACTGATTGGTAAATGTCTTGTATTCTTGTAAATTTGATTCAGTTCTCTATGTATTTGAGATATGTGGTCTTAATCAGATAAATTTGCTGTAAAGATTGTTTCCAAACTTTCTACTTTCCTTCAAATCTTGGTTTCATTGGTTTTGTTTGTACAAAAGCTTTTCAATCTATTAAAAACAAAATTATTTATTTTACAGTTTGTAAAGGTCTCTAGATCTCTTGTTCGGTCATGAATTCTTCCCATCCCTATAGATTTGACAGGTAGAATATCCACTCTTCTTCTAAGTTGCTTATGGTGCCATCTTTTGTGTCTAAATTGTGTGCTAATGTTGACATCATCTTGGTGTATGTTGTGAGATGTTGGTCTATACCTAGTTTCTGTTCTTTTGTTTTCCAGTTTCCCCAGCATGATTTGTCAAATAATGAGTTCTTATCTGAAAAGCTGGAATCTTTGGGTTTACCAAAGACTAGGTTAAGCTAGTAACTGATATTTTTGTTGCTTGCCTCTTTACAATATATTTTGAGATCTGGAGTGGCTAAACCTTATTACTTTGGGTTGGTTTTTTTTACATTAATAAATAATTAATATCCTTAATCTTTATTTCTTCCAGATGTATTGTTATTGATATATTGGCATATAATTGAGGAAAATATTTTCTAATGATTGATTTAATTTTTTTCTTTATTTGGTGGTGATTTCATACTTTTAAGTTTTGATACTGGATATTTGGTTTCCTCTTTGTTTTTCAAATTAAGTTTGCAAATAATTTTTGTAACAATGCCCCATCCCATAAAAAATCATCTCCTAGATTAATTTATCAGCTTAATAGATTTTTATCCTATTAGTTTCATTAATCTCTTTTATTAATTTATTTTATTTTCAGGATTTCCAATCTAGTGTTAAATTGGGGGTTTTAAAATTTGTTCTTTTTCTAGTTACAGGTAGAATTCATTAATCTGTTATTTTTCCGTTTTGTTGATGTAAGAATTTAGAGAAACATATTTTCCCCTAAGTACTGCTGTGACATAAGTTTCATTACGTTGTCTTATTATTGTCATTTTCTTTAAAGAAATTATGGATTGTTTCTATGATTTTTTCTTTGACCCACTTATTCCTTAGTATCTTATTATTTAGTTTCTAGTTAAATTTTAATCTATTCTTCCACCACCCTTTGTTAAATGTAATTTTCATTTCATTATGATCTTAAAGAATACATTTAACATTTCTGCCTTCTTGCATTGGATTTTGAGGTTTTTATGCCCTATTACATGGTCAATTTTTGTGTAGGTGCCATATGCTGCTGTGAAAAAAAGTATATTGCTTTCTTTTCTCATTCAGATTTCTCCAAAGTTCTGCCATATATAACTTTTATAATATTCTAATTTTGCCTCCTTAGTTATTTTCTTATTTATTTTTGATTGCATTTATTGAGTTCTAAAAGGGGAAAGTTAAGGTCTGCCATTAGTATAGTTTTACTCTCTATGTATTCTTGTAAGTTACTTCTTTAAGAATCTGGATTCTATACCACTTGGTGGTATAGCTTCATTATCTTCATTGTCTTTGGTACCTTCATTGTCTATGGTACATTTTAGCAAGATATAGTTCCTATCTTCATATCTTTTAATTCAGTCTATTTTTGCTTTTACTTTGTCTAAGATGAGAATTTTTACTTCTCCTTTTGTTTTTTGCTTTGGGTGAAGTATAATAGATTCTGTTCCAGCCTCTTACCTTCATTCTGTGTGTGTGTCTCTCTGCTTCAAGTGTGTTTCTTGTAAACAATATATTGTACAATTCTGATTTTTGATCCATTCCATTATCTACTTCTGTTTTATGGGAGAGTTCATCTCATTCACATTTATAGTTATGATTATTGTACATTTCCCTCTGTTGTCTTCTTCCTACTTTTTGTCCTCTCTCTCCATTCACCCATTCCCACTCACCAGTGCATTGCTTCTGTCTTCCATGTCCCCTGATCTTCCCTCCTTTCTGTCATTCTCCCTACCCCTTTACTTGGTGTCCTCCCCTACTAATTCCCTGTTGAGTAATATAAATTTCAATATTAAACTTATTGTGTATAATATTACCTCTGTGAAGCAATACTGATGAAAGTAAGATTCAAAAAATGCTCATCACCCACCCTCTCATCCCCCCCCCGTTATAAGTCTTGCATGCCTCTTCACGAAAAATAATTTACCCCATTTTGCCTCTATAAAGTCAAGCATGAGCAGCTCTCCAGAGGACTGCTGCTATGAATAGCTTTAAGATTCTGATCACATAGTATAGTGAACTCTATTTATTCAACAATAAACTAAGGCAAAGCATTCACAGAAACCAAAGGACAGCGTTCACAATCAAATAACATAACTTACCAGCAAAGTGGCCACATAGTTTTAAACAAAAGATATTCAGTAAGTCCTGAACCTCAAGTGTCCTTTAGGAGCAATCCTCCTTAAGGGACACAAAGTACAATGGTCAAAGTTTTCTACCCCTGGGTGTCATTGTCTTAATCTCTCAGTCAAAAAGTCTTCTTTCTTCTTGATTGGAGATTAGTTTCCAATCATATTTAACTCAATCATCCTTAAGGGGTACAAGATACAAAGTACAAAGTTCTCCCACCCCTGGGCCACAGTTAATCATGATCTTCTCAGTCAGCACTAAGTGCCCAAAGAGAGGTCTTTTCATCTTGGCTCAAGGCTGGATCCCAGATTACATGGTTCCTCTTCCATGGGTTCAGTTCTTGCCTGAATCTAACCAACTGTTACCTGGATTCACAGGCAGGCAGCTCTCAGCTCCTCATCCAGTGCTTCATCCAGATGCTCATCCAGTTCTTTGTATTGAAGCTCACAGTGTCCAGTGCACCTCAAGTCCTTCACAGTTTCTGTTTCTGGGAAGACAAAGCTTAACAAAGCCACAATAACAGCCATTCACAGTGCCAGCACCATCATCAATTCACTATCTGGCTGTAAAATCAGCACAAACCCACAAACAAGGTCTGAGAATTCAACACAAATTATCAGTATAGTCCCAGGACATCTGAAACACTCCTCCAGGACTTCTGTAAACAGACAACAAGAAAATCCTTTTTCAGGGCTTTTAGGAAGACCCCGTGTCTTCTGTACATATTATCACAAAATCAAACAGAGTGCCAGCCACTAAAATTGTTCCTGTCTCAGTTTTTCTCTCTCTCTCAGCTTGTGCTTCTGCTTTTATATGGTCATTAGCTCCACCCTGTTCCACTAAACCTCTTACACCATTCCTGTTCTTGTCTTTGGAAATCCCTTCCCACTATGGGTTTCACAAGTTCTGTTTCTTAACAAAGACTTAATGTAATCTTGGGCAAAGTTTAACTGAAACAATTGGCTAAGTACTTATTTGCTTGCCATTACAGCCTCTCCCTTCCTTCTGCATCCAGTGTACTCCTCTATCTCATTTCTTAATTTTTTGTGTCATTGCTTCAAATTCACCTTATACCTCTGTTCTGCATATATATATATATATATATATATATATATATATAATCTTGCCAGGTACTGATATAATTATTTTAGATCTACGGAATCCCTTGTATTTTTTTTTGCATTTATGCTTCTTTTGTGCCTTGATAATGTAGGTCATTTTTTTTTGTTTAGTCAAACAGCCCTTTCCAGCCAATCCGCCAAGTCTCCTGGCCTAAAAGCCCACACCACCTTGTCTTTCTGTTGACTCCACTGTTTGAGGATTCATTCTGGTTCACTCCCTATGAAAGCTTGAAATCTTTCTATTTTATTTAATGACCATTTTTCCCCCACCTTGACTTAGTATGCTTAATTTTGCTGGGTAAGTGATTCTTGATTGCAGTCCTAGCTCCTTTGCTTTCTGGAGTATCATGTTCCGTGATTTCTGATCCTTTATGGTTTCAGCTACCAAGTCCTCTGTAATACTTAATTATTACTCTCTGATGTTTTAATTTTTTCTTTCAGGCCATTTGTATTTTTCCTTGACCTGATAGTTCTGAAATTTGACTATAATATTCCTGGAAGTTTCTATTTGGGGATCTCTTTCCTAACTTGATTGGTGTGTTCTTTCAGTGCCTATTTGTCTTCTGGTTCCAGGATATCAGGGCAGTTTTCTTTGATAATTCCTTGAAAGATGCTGTCAATATCCACCTTTTGATTATGACTTTCAGGTAATCCAATGATTCTGATATTGTATTTCCTGTATTTATTTACCAGGTCAGGGTTTTGTTTGTTTGTTTGTTTGGTTTTTTCCCAAGAGGTATTTTACATTTTCTTTCATTTTTCATTCTTCTGATTTTCTTTGATTCTTGATTTCTCATAGAGTCTTTAGCTTTCACTTACCAAATTTTAACTTTTAAAGTGTTGTTTTCCTCAGTTAGCTTTTGTACTTTCTTTTCCATTAGACCAATTATACTTTCTAAGGAATTTTTTTAATTTCTAAGGAATTTCTTTAGCTTTTTTAATCTTTTCTTCCATTTATCTAGTTCTACTTTTTAGCAGTTATCCAAGCTTTTGATTCTTTTTTTTCCTAATTCTCTTGCATTGCTCTCATTTCTTAACCCATTTTTCCTCTCTCTCACCTACATGATTTTTAAGTTCCTTTTTGAGCTCCTCTATGAGGTCTTTTCTTTAGGAGGGAGGGAAGGCAATGGAATTGGGGTTAAGTGATTTGCCCAAGGTCATACAGACAAGAGTCTGAGGCCAAATTTGAACTCAGGTCCTCCTGACACCAGGGTCGGTGCTCTGTACCACCTAGCTGACCAACGAGTTCTTTCTAGAATTGAGACCACTTCCCATATTTCTTCGAATATTTGTCCAGAGGTGTTTTGACATTGTTGTCCTCTTCTGAATTTCTGTCTTGGTCTTCCCTTTTACCATAACAATCCTCTATGTTGAGTTTCTTTTTTGTTGTTTTGCTCATCTTTTTCATGGTATTTTTCCTCTTTTAAATTTGATTTCTGCTCCCAGGGGGAAAGGCTCTCTGTTCCAGGCTTATTGTGCCAGTTCCTGCAGACATTGACTGTTTTCCTGGTGCTGCACTGATATTTCCCTGAGTCCTATGGGGTCCCTAGTGTCTGGTGGTGTGTTGAGAGGGTAAGACGGAATTTGACTGGTGCTGCTGGAGGCCCTAGTGGTCTGACAGCTTAGCTGGTATTGAACTGGGATCCTAGCAGTGATGTCTTGCATGTGCTGAGGCCTGGTGTGTTTATTTTTGTGTTCTTCCATTGAAGCACTTGGAGGTGTGGTCACTTGAGGATGTCTATTTGCCCTGGACTGTGATGAAGAACATGGTAGTCCTCAGATCTGGGGTCTGCTGGTTCCCCTGGTTATGCTAAGGGACATGGTAGGTCCCGTTGTGGGCATTTACAAACTCCAACACAATGGGGCTCAAGATCTCCTCCTGGTTTCTGAAGTGGGGCTTCCTTCAGGCTTTCTGTGATACTTCCTTTCCTGGAATGTACTCCCTTCTTACCTGAGTCAGACAGACTTTTCTTGCCAATCCACCAAGTCTCCTGGCCTAAAAGACTACTCCACCTTGTCTCTTCTATTGGCTCCACTGTTCAAGGATTTGTTATGGGTCACTATTTTATGGTTGTTTTGAGGTGAGTATGGAAGAACTACAGAGAATTACTGCTTACTCTGCCATCTTGCCTCCCTGAAGTAGAATTGACTAAATTATCCTTAACTCATATTATTCAGAGTAAGCCTACAAGTGGGGATGTGAGTAGAAGACATTAAAGAAATACCTGTGATCCCTCAGGAAACTGTTGAGAGGAAAATTCTTCATTTTGTCTCTCACCTTTATTAACAAGGGAAAACACAGGACAAAAAGTATTTTTTTTAAGCAATTGGGGTTAAGTAACTTACTCAAGGTTACACGGCCAGTTATTTCTGGGTGGGTGCTAAGTGTCTGAGCCCGGGATTCGATCTCCAGGTCTTCTCAACACTGGAGCCGGTGCTCTTACTTGCTGTGCTACCTGGCCGCCCCAACAAAAAGTATTAAGAGGATTTCATTTTAAGTGCATCAAAGTAGCAATAGGCTAATCACCAAAGATCAACAATGGCTCTAAGGTGGGAAAAGTTTTTATAGGTAACTTTAAGATAATTCAGATAGGTTCATATCAATAAAAGAGATTTCCTCCTTGAGTCTTTGTCCCTCTCCAAAGTAGCAAGAATATCACGATTTGCAGGCAGTGTACTTGAACAAGACCAGATGATACAGAAAAACAAACAAACAAACAAACCTGCAGACTTGGTGTCTCCTTGTCCACCACAGCCTCCTCCAGCACTGATTAACATGGCTAGGAAGAATGGGTAACTGAATCAACATAACTTTCAATTGAACCACTACAACTCCATGAGATACTAGTCTTTATCTAAGATTCCCATCAGTTATACTTATAAATGCGTTATACTTAAGGAAACTCATAGCTTACATAAACTATATGACAATATGTGTGGAAAAGTTTTGGATGTTTTGGTAGTTTTCAAATTAAATATCATGTGTAACATGTTAACCATAAAAGTTGATTTGTTCTAAGGCTAGGTAAACACAGTGTCCAGAGCAAGGGAATCGATAACCTCACTATAATCTGCTCTAGTCAATCTACATTTAAAATAATGGATTAAATTGTAGAATCAGATTTTTTTTTAAGGATCAAAGATTTAGAGCTGAATTGGAGCTCAGAAGAAATTTAATCCAACTTCCTCTTTATACAGATGAGGATATTAAGTCCCACAGAGATTTTGATTTATACAAGGTCACATAAATAGGACACATCATTGCTGGGATTTTGACTCAGTTTCTCAATTGAGAATCCAATGCTTTTAGTTTTGTACTATCCTGCTTTATGGAAGTACACTGACAAGATGAACAAGAGAGTTCAGAAGAAGGCAGCCATGATGAGGAAGGACCACAAACCATTTTTTTACTGAATATGTTTAGCCAGGCTATGGGAAAATGTAAGGTATATGTAAAGTTCTCTTCAATTGTTTGAAAGATAACATATAAAAGAGGTATTTAATTTGTTCTTTTTTTCCTATTGCAGCAGAAATCGGATTGATGTGTGGAAGCTGCAGATGCAATGTCTACTCCATGTAAAGAAAAATATTCTAACAATTAATAATTGTGGAAAATTATCCCTAGAGGTTTCAAAATGAGTGTTGGGGCCAAAAATTATCTAGTACAGACTCATTCTGTCATATTATTCTGATCCACTTGTCCAATACAAACATCACAGATACATAGGCTCCTTAAGAGTCTACCCAGTAAGTTGAAACTTTAACAAACTTTGCTTTATTTTGACTGAGAGAAGACTTGAGTCAAATTCATTTGGCAGGACCTGGCATGTTGACATTTTGGGGTCTTGAGCACCCCTAATCTAAGCCTTAAACCTCAACATTGTATGGTTCCCTGACTGGGAAACATTGCTAATCTCAAATTCTCCACTCCAGACTAGAAGGGGGTGGAGGCAAGATGGCAGAAAAGAAGCAGGAAATTCTGTGACCTACCCACACAACCACCTCAAATACTAATAAAATATGACTCTAAACAAATTTTAGAGCTACAGAACTCACAAAGTAACAGAAACAAATATCTCTCTGAAGGCAGTCTGGCAGGTTGACAGGAAGGGTTCAGTACAGCACACTGGGAGCTAAAAACAGTCCAATGTGAGTCATATGGTTTTGGTGCCAGGGAAGCAGTGGTGGCCAGAGTAGGTTTCTGGAGAATGAATCACCAGCAGCTGTGGAGTTTTCCAGACTTTTCCAACTCATAAATGCCAAAAAGAAAGTAAGATGTCTGTCAGGAACTCTGTTGGAAAGGAAGGGCATGATTTGGCCCTTGTCCCTGGGGCAAGAAGTGGTAGCTGCAGAGTCTGCCTCATGGCTGCCTCAGGAGTTCTTTGCCTACAGATCATAGGGGGACCAAGCAACCATTCAGAGAGTAATCACTCTTGCTTTGATCTGCTAGGATATGGGTCTGTTTCTTGGGCTGTGGTCCTGGGGTGAGAAATGCCAGTTTGCCAGTGTGGTGTCTGCAGAGAAGATGACAACATCTGCAAAAACCCTAGTGATTTGGTACAAAGCTCTCCTCTCTGGAAGCAGAGATATACCATGGCAGAGAGCTCAAAAGTCAAATAATTGACTGGCAATAAGAACAAGAAGAGGAAGCACAGACCATAGAATCCTCTTTTGGGGACAAAAAAGATTAAATCATGGAATGGGAGGAAGACAACAAAGTCAAAAGCCCTGCATCAAAAGCTTCCAAGAAAAATATGAATTAGTTTTAGCCCATGGAGGAACTCAAGAAGGATTTTGAAAATCAAATAAGAGAAGTGGAGGAAAAATTGGGAAGAGAAATGAGAATGAAGCAAGAAAATCATGAAAAGAAAGTCAACAACCTGACTGAAGAAAATAACATCTTAAAAAATAGACTAACTCAAATGGAAAAAGAGACCTAAAAAGCCAATGAGAAGAAGAATGCCTTGAAAAGTCCAATTTGATGGGGCAGCCAGCTGGCTCAGCAAGTAGGAGCACCGGCTCCAGTGTCGGGATGACCTGGGGATCAAATTCGGGCTCAAATACTTAGCACCACACCCAGAAATAACTGGCCGTGTTACCTTGAGCAAGTTACTTAACCCCAATTGCTTTAAAAAAATAAAAATAAAAAAGTCCAATTTGCCAGATAGTAAAGAAATTTCAAAAGCTGAAGAGAATCATAACTTCAAAATTAGATTGGAGCAAATGGAAGCTAATGACTTTATGAGAAATCAAGACGCTATAAAACAGATCCAACAAATGAAAAAATAGAAGGCAATGTGAAATATCTCATTGGAAAAACCACTGACCTGGAAAATAGATGTAGGAGACACAATTTAAAAATTATTGGGCTACCTGAAAGCCATGATAAAAAAAAAAAGAACCTAGAAATCATCCTACATGAAATTCTCAAGGAAAATTGCCCTGATATTTTAGAACCAGAGGGCAAAATAGAAATGGAAAGAACTCACTGATCACCCCTTGAAAAAGATTCTAAAAAGAAAACTCCTAGGAATATTATAGCCAAATTCCAGAGTTCCCAGGTCAAGGAGAAAATATTACAAGCAGCCAGGAAAGAACAATTTTACTATTATGGGAACACAATCAGGATAACATAAGATCTAGCAGCTTATACATTAAGGGGTTGGAATATGTTATTCCAGAGGTCAAAGGAGCTAGGATAAAAAACCATAATCTCCTACCCAGCAAAACTGAGTATAATGTTTCAGGGGAAAATATTCAGTGAAATAGAGGACTTCAAAGCATTCTTGATAAAAACCAGAGTTGAATAGAAAATTTGACTTTCAAATACAAGAAGCAAGAGATGCATGAGAAGGTAAACAGGCAAAAGAAATAATAAGGAACTTACCAAAATTGAACTATTTATATTCCTACATGGTAAAACAGTAATTGTAACTCATGAGACTTTTCTCAGTATGAGAATAGTTGAAGGGAATAAAAATGTGTGTATATGTATATGTGTGTGTATAAGTATATATGTCTATATAGGAGGGTATATGTGTTTTTAAATACATATGTGAGTGTGAGTATATATGTGTATGTGTACGTGTATACATAGAGAGCACAGGATCAATTGAATAGGAAGGGATGATAACTAAAAAATAAAATTAAGTGGTGAGAGGGGAATATAATCAGAGGAAATAGGGATAGATAGAATAGGGTAGATTGAGTCATATAAAAGAGGCAAGTGAAAATTGTTACAACGGAGCAGAACAGGAAGGCAAAAATGAATGGGTTAACCTTATTCTCATTGAATTTGGCTTAAGAAGGGAAAAACATACACACAAAATTGGGTATCTTACCCTACAGGAAAGTAGGGGGTAAGAGGGGGATGATAGTACGGAGGGCAGACTGGAATGGGAGGGTAGTTAGAAGCACACACTTTTGAAAAGGGACAGGGTCAAAGTAGGAAATAGAATAAGTGGGGGGCAGGATGGAGGGAAATGTAGTCATTCTTTCACAATGTATCTACCATGGAAATATTTTGTGTAACTACACATATATAACCTATATTGAATCACTTTTCCTCCCTGTAGGGATGGGTGACAAGGAAAGAAGGGAAAGAAGCTGGAAATAAAAGTTTTAAAATCAAATGTTAAAATACATACATATATATATATATATATAGGCACTGGAGCTACTAGAAAGTCAGAGGGGGGATGGGGGAGGATATAAGAAAGAGCAAATTAGGGGAAGGGGTATTCGGTAGTGTCGCTATTTTGGGGAGGGGGCATGAGGAAAGATGGGGAGAAAATGTGTAACTCAAAATCTTGTGGAAAAGAAAGTTGAAAGCTAAAAATAAGCAAATTTAACAAAAACAAAATGAGTGTTGGATGACCTCTTGTGAGATGACGCAGAGTGGATTCTCATATAGAGACAGGTTAAATTAGATTGCCTTTGAAATATGTCTCAAGTCGGGGTGGCGCAGTGAGTAAAGCACCGGCTCGGAGTCAGGAGGACCCTTCCGTACTGGCCTAAGACACTTAACACCCACACAAAAATAAACTAGCCGTGCAACCTTGGGTAAGTTACTTAACCCCAATTGCCCTCCAAAAGGCAAAA
>NW_027186502.1:6359032-6476280 GCF_028583685.1 Petaurus breviceps papuanus | reverse complement strand
AAAAAAAAAAAAAAAAAAAAAAAAAAAAGGAAATATGTCCCAAGTCTACGATTCTATAATGTATCAGTACAAAGAGATAGGATTACAGCAATCATTTTTAAATAATTTATTTGCGGCCAAAATTTCAGTGAGAATGATGAGACATATAAGAGTTTCTGAAATAAATTCAATGTGAATGAAACTATTCAGGCTACGGTTGTTTTTCATTGAAAGTTCTAATTTGTTTCATCTTCAAGAGGTCTGTTGTGCCTGGACAAAGTGTTTTTGGCAACTGAGGAGAACTTTAAGCTGTAAACATCATGTTGTTTATAAAAGATCTTATTATCATTGACCAACTTATAAAACAGTTTATATGCTCATCATATTGTAGCTGAGTTGAAAATCAGCATTTCAAATGGTTGGAGCTTTTGTTCTCCAAAGTTTTCCTGTTCAGAGCATCATTCATGCAAGAGAAATGAAACAGATTAAGGGGTTCAGCAATTTTCCACATTGGAGTCAATTCCAAAGATGGTGTCTGCTGTAACAAAGATCTGGATGACATTTTAGGCAACATATCAACTGTTTTAGGAGACCCACAATGCCATCCTCAGCTGTGGCTATGAGATAAGGATGCTGACTAATAAGAACAGTGCTAGGACAGGCACAAATGAGATTACTGTAAGAAGTCTCTAATTGTGCCAAAACTGAGGCTGACTTTTTTTTTGTTTCGAGCTGTCACAGATGGGAATGCTTAAAACATGAACACCACATAGCCTTTTTAAAAAATGGGGTGATATTGTGGTGCTGGCATGTGCTTCAGGGGTGGGGGAAGGATGAACCAGTTTTCAAGGACAAAATTTTATGAAATGACATGGAAGTTGTACTTCAAGGAAAAAAAAATCGAGGAGAATTCAACCTATTACAAAATTGGCACATTACAGATTTGCACTCTCTTCAGCATTTTGGCAGAATCTATTTATAACAGATTTCATGTTGGGGATTGAGTCCAAAAGCTACTCCTCCTCTAATTGTGGATTGAATGTCCCCTTTAAAAAAGAAAATTAAGAAGAAAAGAAAGACAGGGGGAAAATCCTCTCCATTTGTGGATTATATGGAAATTTGAAAGGAATCAACCCAGCAGGATGGATTAACAACTGTAAAATTTGGAAAGGATGTAAGGGCTGGGATTTCAGGCTCCAAGCTGGTGGGCTCTGAAATTGTCACAGAGGTTAGCTCAGTCTCCAAAGGGGAACCAGGCATCCTGTGCAAGAGTACCCCCTGTTGGTTGGTTGGCTAGAGAACATTGGCAAAGTTTACTGCAGCAGCTGTTCATTTAAACTTCTACCCAGAAAGTTAATGGAATGAAAGCTAGAAGAGAAAAGAATGGGAAGGGGAGTGAAAGTATTAAAAGGGGAGTGGTAAATAATTAAATTAGAAGAAAAATGAGGGAATGAAAAAAACTGTGGGAATTAAAAGGTATATAATAGAAAAATTCAAAGACTCAGTTCTGGACTGATGCTATCCTTTATCTAACCATAGTTTCTCTCTTGCCACAATATTTTCTCCTTTAAGTTGTTAAAATGAATATCTTGTGACTTAATATAATTTTCCTTAAAGCAGAAAGAAATCAGAAATATTGGAGACAAATGTTTCTGCCAAAAATAATTTCAACTAATTACACAAAAAGTTACTGGAATATTCTCCACTATACTCTGCCTGTTTCATGTGCAGAAATGAAAGGGAAACAATAGTTAAGCATCTATTCATTTTAAACTTAGTTAACTTGTTGGGAATGCCCACATAGGAGCCAATTAAGTTGGTGTTTTTAAACTACAATAGCAGTGTCTATTTTTAAGTTGTTTGTTAAAAACTGAGCTGAGAAAACCAAATCATTTCAAATCAAATATTCAATTGTTGCCTGGTACTTTTTGCCGTTGTTGTTATGGTTGTTGTTTTGTAGGGGGAGATCCAGTAATGGACCAGGTAGGAAGAAAAGATCTCAAGATACATAATTCCATGGTACTCCATCTCTTATTCTTTCTGCTGTTTGGTCTCCACTCAGATACCAATATTCTTGTGTAACTGTCAGCTGAAAATAATTTCCTCAAAAGAAATAAAAATGCTATGTTGTCCCCCCCACTGGAATATTAACAAATGCTAGTAGAGATTGAGTTTGGTTTGTTGTAATCTTTACAGCTAGGATTCACTGGGGTTCCAAAAGGTTAATGAACCACTAGTGGTAGACCTTTCCTTCACATTTTAACTCCACTTTATTCCTGATAGAACCATTAACTTTTACACTAACCTTTCTACGTGTTACTGTTATACACATTCTACCTACTAAAGCTTTCTATTGATTTTTGCAAGTGAGGATCTATAAAATGTAGCTTTAAATATATGGTTTTTGTGAGCATGTTAGCATCTACCAGCATGTGTGAAGATAAAAATTAATTTTCAGGTTCTATATTTTTCTCTTGTCATTCAAGGCCTTTCTCTCCATAAGTCTATTCCAATTCTTATTTGTTTAAGTTAAGTTTATATATTTCTTTCAATTATATGTAGCTGAAATAGAGCAAAAGACACAAACTCTGTTCTCTTTCTTAAGTTCAGATTTTCCAACATTACTAAATATGGAATGCATGTTTATATTTTTATACCAAGAACTTTTGAGTAAATATAAAAAGATGAAAATAATGATAAATATGCATAAGAATATTTATTGATATGTGAATGTCATTAAAATAAATTGGTAACTTTAAGGAAAATTACTTAAGGACAAAGAATTCCATGACTAATATCCACATGTTTAAAATAATAGCATTGGTTTTAAACTTAACTATTGCTTTTCCCTTATATCCAACATCCAACTAATGGCTAATCCCATAACAATTATATATTAATCCTCTTCTTTCCACTTATATTGCCCCTAATTTAGCTCAAGTTACTCTTGAAAATTATATAATTTTCGTAAATCAAATTCCTTTCTCCAATCATTATTCACATCAATCAATTCTTTCCAGGGATAGCAAGATAACTGTTCTAATATACAGCTGTCACCATAGGGTCATTTCCTATTACTAGTACAAAATACAAACAATTTTCTCTTACTACATAGAATCCTCCTTAATTTAGCTACATGTGTAAATGTAGAGGTGAGGGATGATGGGTTTAGTTCAAAGAACTGTCATTAACAGTTCTTTGAACTAAACCCATCATCCCTCACCTCTATATTTACACATAGAATATATTCCATCTCTTAGTTAAGATTGCACCTTTTCCTCATCTCTACATTTATTCTCTCTCTTCCTTCAGGCCTTTCCTCTGGAGTCACCTCTTTCATGCAACATTTTTAACCACTTGGAAGTATTCCTTAAATTCTAAATTCTCTAATCCTAAAGTTGTATTTTTAATTAAAAAACAAACAAATGGGTTATGAAAGGTTTGGAACTTGTTCCCTTCATGTGTAAAAGGGCTTTTCTGTTACTCCCCACACATATAGAAAGATCTTTTGCTAGCTTGCTTATATAAATACAAAACATGACAGTGTGTATGTAATGGGCAAGAGCAACACTCATACTGTGTGCTCTCAGCTACTACTGTAGTACTCAAGAATTTCTGGATATGCTTTGTACCCAATAATATGAATGAACTATTCAAAGACAATCAATACTCTAATATTATATCACATATTGTTTAAATAACATTATTTCAGTTCATTAAATGAAGAACTTTTACCCATGTATAAAACTAGGAAAATATTTCCCTCTAAACTTCTATTTCAGGTTACACAGACATCAATAATAATGGCTGCATCATTTATTAACAGGAAAGCAAATACTCTTTTCCAGACAATGGAATGATAGACTTTAATCAGCTTATTCAAGGAGGCATTCATGAATTGTCCTCAAGACTTCTAGGAGACAAGAAGGTAGAGAAAATAGTAAATCACTCTCCCATATTCACCTTCACAGAGCTATAAAATAGTGCCCCCGAACAAATCCTGGAAGAACATAAAGATAAGGTGGATTAGTCTTTTAGCCTGGGAGACTTTAAGGATCCACAAGAAAGGTATAATGTCCCAGGAAATCAGTAGCAAGCTGACCTCAGAAGACCAGGAGCATGTGGTAGAGCAGAAAAATGCTAACACCAACACCTCTTCCCCCATCTGCCTTAGCATAGCCAGGAGAACCAGAAGACTCCAGCTCCATGAAGCACCACATGCTTCAGTGTAGCCCAGAGCAAACAGGAATCCTCCAGGGGTGAGACCTCCATGTGCTTCAGTGTAGCCCTGGGAGAATGCAGGGGATAAACCTGCCTGGCCTCAGTACACAGCAGTCACAACCACTAGGACCCTAGCTGAACACCAGGCAAGTTGCCAGATCCCTCCAGGCTCGAGATACCAGCCCCTGAGACCCCTGCACACAAATCCAGTGACCAGGCCTCTGGCACCCAGCACAAGAAGAATGAGACAGTGCCCCTTGTGCCTCAGTAGAAGAGTTCAACTTGAAAAGCACCAAAAGAGGCAAAAAAAATATGAACAAGAAGTAAAAGGAAAGTTTGCCATAGAAAGTTGCTATGGTGACAGGGAAGATGAAAATACGAAGAGAAGGGGACAACATTGTCAATATACCTACACCCAAAACCTCAAAGGGGACTATGAATTGATCTGAAGCCCCCAAAACATTTTTGGAAAAGCTCATGAAGGATTTGAAAAGTTAAATAAGAGAGATAGAAGAAAAATTAGGAAAATAAATGAGAGGTATGCAAGAGTCAACAACTTAGAAAAGTAAGGACAAAAATTGACTGAAGAAAATAATTCCTTGAAAAAATATGAGTCAAATGGAAAAAAATTCCACTGAAGAAAACAATTCTGTAAAAAGTATATTGGTTAAATGGAAAACAAGTTGCAAAAATTAATTGAAGAAAATAATTCCTCCAAATTTCAAATTGAGAAGTAGAATTTAATGACTCTAGGATATTTCAAGTATCAGTGAAACAAAATCAAAAGAATGGGGAAAAAAGAAGAAAATGTAAAATATCTCATTGGAAAAACTATTCATATTAAAAAAGATACCAGAGAGATAATTTAAGAATTATTGGAATGACTGAAATTCATGATCAAAAATGGAGCCTGGACAGCATTTTTAAAGAAATTATCAAGGAAAGTTGACCTGATATTCTAGAGCTAGGGGGCAAAGTAGTCATTGAAATAATTCACTGATAACATCCTGAAAAAAAAATTCCAAAAAGAGAACTATAAGGGTTATTGTAGCCATATCTCAGAATTATCAAGTCAAGGAGAAAATATTGCACATAACTGCAAAAAAAAGTTTAAATATTGTGAAAAGACATTTAGGATGACTCAGGACCTTGCAGCTTCTACATTAAAGGAGCCAAGGTTGGAATCAGATATTTTAGAAGAGAAAGGAGCTTGGATTATAACCAAGAATCAAATACCCAGCAAAACTGGATATAATATTTCAGGGGAAAAGATGGATTTCAATGGAATAGGAGAGTTTCAAGCATTTCTGATTGAAAAAAAACCTGAAGGTGAACATAAATTTCAGTCTTCAAATACAAGACTCAAGAGAAGCATAAAAAGGTAAACAGGAAAGAAAAAAATGTTATTCAATGAGGTTATACTGCTTACATCCCTGTACAGGAAGATGACATGTGTAAATTTTGAGAACAATATCTTTATTAGGGGAGTTAGGAAGAGTAGACAAAGACAGAGAGTGTGAGTATAATTTGACTCTGATGTGATGATAAAAAAAAATTAATTAATGGGTGAAAAAAGGATTGTTCTGGGAGAAGAGGAAAGGGGATGCCAGAATAGGGTAAATTATATCACATGATGAGGTGCAAAGATCTATTATAAAAAAGGGAAAGAAGGGGGGGCAAGTATTGCTTGAAACTTACTCTCCTCAGATTTGGCTCAAAGAGGGAATAACATACACATCCAGTTTTATAGAAATCTATCTTAGCCTATAGAGACGTAGGTGGAGAAAGTGGTAAGAAAAAAGAGAGTAATGGATAGCAGGAGGGGGGGCAGTGTGAATTGATGGAGGTGGTGGTAAGAAGTAAACATTTGTGAAGAGGGAAAGGGTGAAAAGAGAGAGAAAAGTATAAAAAAGAGGAGAAAACAGGATGGAAAAGACATAGTTAGTAACCATAACTATGAATGTGAATGGGATGAACTGTCCTGTAAAATAGAAGCAGATATTAGGTCAAAAAACAGAATTCTGCATTATTTTGTTTACAAGAAATGCATATAAATCAGAGAGATACACATGGAGAAAAGACACATGGGTGGAGCAGAATGTACTGTGTTTCAGGTGAAACAAAAAATCAGGGTTAATAGACATGATCTCATACAAATCAAAAGAAAAAATAGATCTAATTGAAAGAGATGAAGAAAGAAACTGCATCTTGCTAAAAGATACCATAGACAATGAAGTAATATTAATAATAAACATATTAACAGCAAGTGATATAGCATCCAAAGTCTTAGCGGGGATAAAGGAGTTACCAGAAGAAATAGAGAGCAAAACTATACTAGTTGGGGACCTGAACTGTCCCCTTTCAGAACTCAATAAATTCAACCAAAAATAAAGAACAAGAACTCTACTTCTCCAAACAAGATAAATCTAAAAAGAATTTATTAGCTGAATAGAATTTTAGAAAAGTAGGATGTGATAGACCTCTGGAGAAAAGAGACTGGGAATAGAAAGTAATATACCTTTTTTTCTCAAAGGTATGATGTACCTACAAAAAAACCTGACCATGTATTAAGGTATAAAAACCACAAAATACAATGAAGAAAGACAGAAAGCTTAAGTTTTCAGATCATGATGTAATAAAAAAAAATGTGCAATAAAGTTCATGAAAAAATAGACAAAATTCATTGGAAAATAAAAAATCTAATCCTAAAGAATGAATGGGTCAGACATGAAACCACAGAAGCAATCAATAACTTCATCAAAGAGAATGACAACAGTAATAGAACATACCAAAATTTATGGGTTCTAGCCAGAGAAGTTCTTTGGGGAAAGTTTATGTCTCAAAATGCTTAAATGAATAAAATAGAGAAAGAGGAAATCAATGAATTGGTCATGCAACTGAAAAGGCAAGAAAAAAATTAAAATAAAAATTCCCAAATAAGAAGCAAATTAAAAATTCTGAAAATCAAAGGAGAGATTAATAAAAACAAACCTAAAAAAGAAACTATTGAGCTAATAAATAAAACTAAGGACTTTTTAAATCAATAAAATAGACAAATCTTTGGTTAATTTGATTTAGAGAAAAAGAAAGAAGAAAACCAAATTACCAGTATCAAAAATGAAAAGGTGAATTCAACACTAATGAAGAGGAAATTAATTCGATATTTAGGTGCTATTTTGTCCAGCTGTATGCTGATAAATGTGACAATTTAAGTGTAATGGATGAAAATTTACAAAGACATACATGGCCTACATAAACAGAAGGGAAAAAAATTTAAATAACCCGATTTCAGAAAAAGAAATTGTATAAGATATCAATAAACTCTTTAAAAAAAATAAACAGGGCCAGATGGATTTGTAAGTGAATTCTACCAAACAATTAAAAAACAATTAAATCCAGTACTGTATAAACTCAAAAAATTGAGAAAGGAGGGGGGCATAGCCAAGATGGTGGAGAAGAAACAGGAGATTCCATGACGTTAGCCCAGAACCACCTCAAATACCTATAAAATGACTCTGAACAAATTCTAGAGCTACAAAAGCAACAAAGTGACAGAAAGAAAAAACATCTCCTGCTGAAGGCAGCCTGGCAGGCCAATAAGAAGGGTTCATCACACATATATCACAATATATATACTATGGAAATGTTTTGTGTAAGTACACATGTATAACCTATATTGAATTGTTTTTTCCTCTCAGTAGGGGTGGGTGACCAGGGAAGAAGGGAAAGAATCTCAAAGTTTTAAAATCAAATGTCTCTCTCTCTCTCTCTCTCTCTCTCTCTCTCTCTCTCTCTCTCTCTCTGTATGTATGTATGTATGTATGTATGTATATAACATGCAACTAGGAAATAAGATATACTGGAACTGGGTATAGAAATCCATCTTGTCCTACTAGAAAGGCAGAGGGGGAAGAATTGGGGAGGATATAAAAGAGAGCAGATTGGAGGAAGGGGTATTCAGTAGGATTGCTATTGTGGGGTGGAGGTAGGGTAAAGATCACTATTGTGCGGCAGGGGAGAAAATTTGTAACTCAAAATCTTGTGGAATTGAATGTTGAAAACTAAAAATTAACAAATTAAACCAAAAAAAATAGAGAAAGGAGTCTGACCAAATTCTTTTTACGATACAAATATCATATTTATACCTAAACCAAGATGAAGTAAAACAATGAAAATTATAGACATTTTTCAAAATGAATATTGATGCAAAAATTTTAAATAAAATATTAGCAAAGTGTTTATAGCAATTTATCATGATAATAATATACTACAACCAGCTTAGATTTATACCAGGAGTGTATGACTGGTTCAATATTAGGAAAATGATCAGCATAATTGATCATATCAATAACAAAATTAACAGAAACCATATGATTCTCTCAATAGATACAGAAAAAGCTTTTGAAAAATACAACACTCATTACTATTAAAAACACAAGAGAGCATAGGAGTAAATGGAGATTTCCTTGAAATGATAAGCAGTATCTACCTTAAACTATCAGTTAGTATTATATGTAATGGGGTTAAGCTGGAAGCATTTCCAATAAGATTGGGGGAGAAACAAGGCTTTCCATTATTGACCACTGTTATTCAATATGGTACTAGAAATGTTGGACCTGCCAATAAGGAAAGAAACAGAAATTGGAAGAATTAGAATAGGCAATGAAGAAACATGGCTATCAGTCTTTGCAGTTGACATGATGGTATACTTAGAGAATCCTAGACAATAACCTAAAAATACTTTAAATAATTAACAAGTTTAGAAAAGTTGTAGGATATAGAATATACCCCCACAACTCATCAATATTTCCATATATTTCGCGTAAAATCCCAACTGGAAATGAAAAAAAAATCCCATATAAAATAACTGTAGACAATATAAAATATTTGGGTGTCTACATGCCAAGACACACTCAGAAACTATGTGTTCACAATTACAAAACACTTTTCACACAAATAAAGTCAGATCTAAATAAACAGAAAAACATCAATTGTTCATGGGTAGGCTGAGCTAATACAATAAAAATTACAATTCTATTTAAATTAATTTACTTATTCGGTGCCATGCCAATCAAACTACCAAAATTACTTTATAGAGCTGGAAATCATAATAACAAAATTTATCTAGACCAACAAAAGGTTTAGAATATCAAAATAATTAAAGAAAAAATGCAAAGGAAATTGGCTTAACCATACCAAATCTAAAAATATTTTATAAAGTAGCAATCATCAAAACCTTTTTGTACTGGTTAGGAAAAAGAGCTCTGGAATAGTAGAATAGGTGAAGTACACAAGACATAGTGATAAATAATTACAGTGGTATAATAGTGTTTGGCAAACCCAAAGACCCTAGCTTCTGGGATGAAAACTCACTATTTGACAAAAACTGATGGGAAAATCAGAAAATAATATAGCATAAAATAGGTATAGATGAACATCTTTTATAGGAATGTAAATTTTTAAGCTCTTCCCTGCCCCTAGGCATAAGTGTACCTGGAGCCTGTGGTGAAAGGCTTGTTTCTCAGGAGATACTTTGTGATTGGGCAGTGGGTCAAGAAGGTTGTTACATTCTCTGAGCCAAGAGAAGGCTTTATAAGCCCTGATGGGAGGCTTTCCTTTGGGGCTCACTTTGAGAAGTGTTGTGTGATTTGACCAGATGAAACCCTGGGCAGCCATTGAGAGCCCCCCAGCTTTGAAAACCCAGAGGTTGATGCTTCCCTTTCTGGTAACTGTGATTTGGTATGGATGTAATTATTGGACAGTTTGGAAGCCTGTCTGCTTGATCTGTTTCTCTGTCTGATAACTTCTGCCTGTATACTCTGAAGTTTGGGGTGCTGAACTTTTTCCTCTGAACTAGGTAAATAATATGTGTTTTATTGATTAAAGTAAGCTTGTTAAAACATTTTGAGTTGCTTTCTTTTAGAAAAGCAGATCTAAGAACTTGTGTTGGCAGCCACCCTGGGGATGCTGGGGTGCTTGCTGCTACAAATAGCGATGAGGATGGCATCTGCAGAGTAAAAGAAAATTATGGGGGCTGGGATAATTGTTTGTTTCCCAATTGTGGTAGCTGTGAATATGTGGAGCTGTGGACCAGTAGAGAAGAATGGCCTGCATGCTGACTTTGCTAGGCTGAGAGCAGGAATGGTGAGCTGCCTGCATCGAGACCTGGGCAGAAGCCAGGAGTGGCTGCTGCATGTGGGAGGAGAAGGAACCCAGAAGTTTGGAATTCAGCCACAGGACAAGATAAGGCCTGTGCAGCAAAGCAAGGGCACTGAGTGTGTTTCCTTGCTGCATTCCACAGTTTGGGACCCAGGGGGAGGATGGACTTGTGTCTGTGATTGGTGGGGTGAAGGGCCATGGACCCCCAAGGACCCCACCCTGTTGGTTTTGTTGCCCAGTGGCCTCTCAGGACTTGGAACCAGGGGTTAGAGCAGTGTGAGTGGAAGGACACCTCTATCCCCCCAAGAGAATTTTATTTGGACATTTTTGTTTTGGATTGAAGAGATGCACCTGAATGTACTTTGGTTTGTTTAAGGCCCTGTGGCCACTTTGATAATGTCTTTCTACCTCTTCTATCTTGCTAATTCAAATGTAAATTGCCTATGCTATGGGCATGAAAGATCTTGGGGTCCAATGTTATAGGAATGTACATTTTTAAGCTCTTCCCTGCCCCTAGGCTTAAGTGTACCTGGAGCCTGTGGTGGAAGGCTTGTTTCTCAGGAGATACTTTGTGATTGGGCAGTGGGTCAAGAAAATTGTTACATTCTCTGAGCCAGGATAAGGCTATATAAACCCTGATGGGAGGCTTTGCTTTGGGGCTCACTTTGAGAAGTGTTGTGTGATTTGACCAGATGAAAGTCTGGGCAGCTGTTGAGAGCTCCCTGGCTTTGAAAACCGAGATGTTGATGTTTTCCTCTCTGGTAACTGTGATTTGGTATGGATGTAATGGTTGGACAGTTTGGAAGCCTGTCTGCTTGATCTGTTTCTCTGTCTCGTAACTTCTGTCTGTATACTCTGAAGTTTGGGGTGCTGATCTTTTTCCCCTGAACTAGGTAAACGATATATGTTTGATTGATTAAAATAATCCTGTTAACCCATTTTGAGTTGCTTTCCTTTAGAAAAGCAGATCCAAGAACCTGTGTTGGCAGCCACCCTGGGGATGCTGGGGTGCTTGCTGCTACAACATCTTACACCATATATCTAGATTATATCCAAATAGGAACATGCTTTAGACATGAAGTGTGATACCACAAACAAATTAGAAGAGCAAGGAATAGTTTACCAATCATATCTACAGCTAAGGGAAGATGGTTGAGGTATTAGCACCATATATGTATCAGAGAAAAAAACAGGTAGGACTCCTTCACATATTTTCCTAAATAATTTATATAGAATTGGAATTAGTTGTTCTTTAAATCTTTGCTATTATTCACTTATAAATCCATCTGGCCCTGTTGATTTTTTCTTAAGGAGTTAATTGATGGCTTGTTCAATTTCTTTTTCTGAAATTGGTTTAAATTTAAGTATTTCATTTCTTCTTCTGCTAATCTGGACAATTTATATTTTTTTCAAATATTCATTCATTTCACTAAAATTATCATATTTATGGCAAACAGTTGTGCAAAGTAGGTCCTAATTATTATTTTTTTTTGTTTTCTCTTCATTGGTGGTGAATTAATCTTTTCCATTTTTATGCTAGTAATTTGGATATCTTTTTTTTAATCAAACTAACCAAAGGTTTATCTATTTTATTGTTTTTTTATAAAACCAACTCTAAGTTGTTTTTTTTTATTTTTTACTTATTTATTATATTAGAACATATTATTATTTTATTTATTATTTATAAATATTAGTTCAATTTTCTTAATTTCAATTTTATTTATCTCTCCTTTGATTTTCAGAATTTCTAATTTGGTATTTTGTTGGGGATATTTAACTCGATCTTTTTCTAGCTTTTTTAGTTTCATGCCCAATTCACTGATCTCTTCTATCTCTGTTTTATTTATGTAAGCATTTTGAGATATAGAGTTTCCTGTAAGAACAGCTTTTGCTGCATCACAAAAGGTTTGGTATACTATCTCATTATTTTCTCATTATATTATCTTGAATAAGGTAATTGGTTCTTTTTTATGATTTGTTGTTTGACCTAGTCATTCTTTAGGATTAGACTATCCAATTTCCAAAGATGTTGTAGTAAAAGCACAAATTTGGCATGGGTTCTGGCTTCAACCATCTCCAATACCTGTAAAAAATGACTCTAAACAAATTTCAAGGCTACAGAACCCACAAAGACAAAGAGAGAAACAAATGTCCTGCTGAAGTCATCCTGGTGGGTCAAAAAGAAAGGTCTATTGCAACACACAGGGAGCTGAGTGCAGTCCCCAGTGATCCATGGTTATGACCCCAGGACAGCCCCAACCATCACCCACACCAGCCAGAAAAGACTTCAGGAGAGTGAAACACCCGCGGCTGTATGATTCCAGACTCCTCAACCCATAAATGCCAAAGAGAAAATAAAAGGTGAGTTGGGAACTCTGCTGTAAGAGTGAAGGAAGAGCACAGTCTGGCCCCTGCCACTGAGGCAAAAAGTGGCAGGAGGTGCAACAGTGCCATGTGGCTGCTTTCAGAGTTCCTGGCTTGCAGATTGTAGGGGGACAAAGCTATTATTCAGAGGGTAATTGCTCTTGCTTTGACCTGACTAGATATGGATCGTGGTCTTGGGTGGTGGTCCTGGGGTGTGTGGCCAGTAAGCCAGAGCTCGTGGGAGCTGTAGAGGGGATGCCCAACTAATATCTCCAACAGCTGTGAAAACCCCAGCAACTTGGGACAAAGCTCTCTCCATTTTGTAAGCAGAGTTCTACTGTGGCAAAGTGTTCAAAAGTCAAGTAATTGGTAACACGAGGAAGTGCAATCAGACCATACAATCCTTTTTTGGTGACAAAAAGGATCAAAGCATGTAACTAGAGGAGGATAATGAAGTCAGAACTCTTGCATCAAAAGCTACCAAGAAAAATACAAACTGGTCATAGGCCATGGAGGAGCTCAAGAAGTATTTTGAAAATCACATAAGAGAAGTGAAGGAAGAATTGGAAAGAGAAATGAGACTGATATAAGAAAATTATAAAAAGCAAGTCAACAGCCTGGTAAAGGAGACCCAAAACAACTCTGAAGAAAATAACACCTTAAAAAGTAGACTAACTCAAATGGCAAAATTGGTCTAAAAAGCCAATGAGAAGAGTGCCTTAAAAAATTGAATTTGCCAGATGGAAAAGGAATTTCAAAAACTCACTGAGGAGAACAATTCCTTAAAAATTAGATTGCAGCAATTGGAAGCTAAAGACTTTGTGAGAAATCAAGATACTATAAAACAGATCTAAACAAATGAAAAAAATAGAAGGCAATGTGAAATATCTCATTTAAAAAACACTGACCTGAAAAATAGATCCAGGAGAGATAATTTTTTAATTATTGAATTAAAATTGAAAAATAAACCTGAAAGCCATGACAAATAAAGAATCTAGAAATCATCTTTCAAGAAATTCTCCGCAAAAATTTCCCTGATATTCTAGAACCAGAGGGCAAAATAGAAATGAAAAGAATTGACTGATCACCTCTTTAAAAAGATCCTAGAAAGAAAATTTCTAGGAATATTATAGCCAAATTCCAGAGTTCCTGGGTGAAGGAGAAAATATTACATGCAGTCAGGAAGGAACAGTTTTACTATTGTGGAAACACAATCAGGATAACACAAGACCTAGCAGCATCTACATTAAGGGATCAAAGGGCTTTGAATATTATATTCTGGAGGTCAAAGGGGCTAGGATTAAAATCAAGAATCACCTACCCAGTAAAACTGAGGATAATGCTTCAGGGGAAAAAATGGTCAGTCAATGAAATAGAGGACTTTCAGGCATTCTTGATGAAAAAACCAGAGGTGAACAGAAAATTCAACTTTCAATTACATCAATTCAAAATTTACTTCAATTATATCTATATATGGGGATATAGATAGATAGATAGATAGATAGATAGATAGATAGATAGATAGATAGATAGATAGATAGATAGAGGTTGATAGAAAAAGGGTCCAGAGTGAGTTGAATATGATTGTATGATATCTAAAAAATAAAATTAAGGGGTGAAAGAGGAATATATTGGGAGGAGAAAAGGAGAGATATAATGGGGTAAATTATCTCACATAAAAGAGGCAAGAAAAAAACTTCTACAATGGAGGGATAGAGGGGGAAGGTGAGAGGGAATGAATGAACCTTACTCTCATCAGTTTTGGCTTAAGGAGGGAATAACATACACACTCTATTGGGCATCTTATCCTACAGAAAGTAAGGGGGAAGTGGACAAGAGAGGAAGGTATGATAGAAGGGATGGCATATTGCAGCAAGGGTAGTCAGAAGCAAACACTTTTCAAAAGGGACAGGCTCAAAAGAGAAAATAGAATAAATGGGGGGGGCAAGATAGGATGGAGGTAAATATAGTTAGTCTTTCACAACATGAATGTTATAGCAGTAACTACATATGTATAACCTATAATGAATTGCTTGCCTTCTCAATGAGAATAGGTGGGGAGGAAAGAAGGGAGAGAATTTGGAATTCAAATTTTTAAAAAACAAATGCTAAAAAATTGTTTTTACATGTAACTGGAAAATAAGATATACAGGCAATGAGGTATAGAAATTTATCTTGCCATACAAGAAAGTAAGGGGGAAGGGGATAAGAAAGGGGGAAGTGGAGTGATAGAAGGGATGGCAGACGGGGGAAGGAGTAATCAGAATGCATGCCATCTTGGGGTTAGGGAAGAGGGGAGAGAGAGTGAGAAAATTTGGAACTCAAAATCTCATAGAAATGAATGTTGAAAACTAAAAATTAATTAATAGAATAAAATTTAAAAACACATTAGAAAATAAAAGAATAAATGAATTTTCCTTAATGTAGTAAGTGGTATGAAGATACAGCCCAGATTGAATATTATATGAAATGGAAAAAAAAACAGAATTTTTAAAATAAGAACAATTAAAGTACAGGTATATGTGATCCTCATTACTAGCTCATACATTATAGAAAAGATAACTGCAGAAAGTGGGGGGGGGGGGGGGGGAGAGAAAAGATCATTAGCCAAATGATCCCAAAGGATATTATCTAGTCTAGAAGTGACTAAGCTGTTCTAATAAGGTGTGGCTAATTCAATCTCCTGCCACCAAAGTGAGAAAAGAAAGGGAGCAGTGAGAAAACAGATGAGACGGGAGAGATAGTTAAAGGCTAGGTCAGATTCATCTCTGAACCTTCCTTTATGGATGAGGAAGCACAAGGACTCAAGCACGTTTTTAATTCTTTTTAATTCAATAAACATTCGTTAAACAATTATCATATAGCAGTGCTAATCACAGGAGATACAAAAAGAGGCAAAAGACAGTTCCTGTCCTGAAGGAGCTTGTAAACTGTGGTGCCTTCTGTTGCACTTGGTGCCACATAAGCAAACTGTCCAGTTTCCACACTCTAGGTAATGATTTTCCATTCCCCTTCTCTCCACTCAATTAGCCACTATCCTGGTGTAGTTTCTCATCTCCTAACAACTAGACTGTTATAATAGCCTTCTTCTTTGTATCCTTGTCTCAGGTTTCTCTCTCAATCTAATCCATCTTCCACTCACCTGCTAAAATAATTTTCCTAAATTTCAGTTCTGAAAATATCACTCCTCTCATCAATAAATTCTACTGCTTCAAGTTTTTCTCTAGGATTAGGCAGAAACTTTTCTAATCGATATGTAAGGTCATTCAGAACCTAGCCTCAACCTACCTTTCTTGTTTTATTATACTTTATTTTCTTTGATGGTCAACTCACACTGGCCATGATACTGCCCTTCCTACAGAGTACTCTGTTTTCTATTTCTGGATAGCCCTAGCTGTCATCTGTGCCTACCATGTACTCCTCACCTCTGTATCTTAGAATGACTAGTCTCCTTCAAGATTCAGCTCAAATGCTATCCTCTACATGAAGCATTTTCTTATTCCCCTAGGTGCTAGTGTCCTCCTAACACAATCAACTTGTATCTATCTTGCATATACCTTTATATTTCTATGTTGTTTTCCTTGATAGAATGTAAAGTACTTCAGGACAGAGACTATTTTATTTTTGTCTTTATATCCCCATCACCTTTAAGCCTGGAACCCAATAAGCATTTAATACATAGTTGGTAATTGATTGATTGATGTCATTGTCTTGAAATACTTTCCTAGGAAAAGAATTTTTTTCAGTAATGATTATTCTTTTTATAAAAGACTGTTTCCTAGATATGCAGGACAACAGATTTAGACAGATATAATTTTATGTTTAAGACAGTTTGCCAAGTCCTCAAAATCTTGATCTTATTCATTATCCCAACTGACTCAAAATAGTTTCAAGGTCTTTGGGGTAAGTTGGCCTTTTTTACCTTTCTGCTGCAAATGTATTTCAATTATATGTATGTGAGTGACACTACCAGAAGGTCTTAATATTTACCCAAAATTCTTTACAAATTTTCAATAATAATCACAAAATTCTAAAAGCATTAATTCTTACAACTTCTTTGATATGGCTGATGGATAGGGACTATATTTTAATAGCAGTGTTTTTGCTTTGCTGTAATATTGTTAATGTCATACTTCATAGGTGATCTGTAAACCTGGTATTTGTTAATTGACCACTTCAGATCAACTTCTACTAGATAACTATATGTTTTAATCTGTCTTTTCTCTCGTTTTTTGAAATATATTTCTAGAGAAAATTAGATCATTCAGTTATACCAATGTTATTTCCATTTAGTTCACATATCAAACCACCTTCTCCATAAGTTAATGAAAAGGAGCAGGTACTTTCAACATTCTTGTAACATATACTTACACTATTTGAATATCCATGAGTTAAGGAAAATTTCCTTCCCTTTGGCTTCCTTTACCCAAGGATTTGATACCATTAACATGAAACTCTCATAATAAATATTTCTGGTCCCATAGCAACCACTATTGAACCCTAAGTCAGTAGTTCTGTCTACTTTCATTACCTTGTTCAATGTCTGGAAATCTATGGATGTTAATATTACTATAGGTGATAGATAAAGACACAATACCAACAATTCTTTAAAACTATTTCTAAGATCTTCCATTAAAAATAGGAGCAAATTCTGAGAGCATTTGAAACAGCAGGCTGTGTATGAGAGTTAAGTACATCCACCCATAACATTCATTAGGAATAAGTCTGTCTTCTTGCTGAGATTCTCCTTAAACCAACTCTTTCATTTTTTACATATTGGAAAGTAACCAAATGCAAAGTTCTCTTGATATACTTCATGTCAGGAGGAAGTGTTGCTCTTGTGAGGATTCCCATCACCACTTGCCTCTATCTTTCCACAATCATCTGCATAGGATGCATTGATAATCAAGTTGCTTGGATACAGCATCTTAAATCCTTATTTGAAGTGTTCTGCTAATAATTTACATAAATTTTAGCCAGTTCCAATCAGCACTAACACTAGAAATTCTGTCCATATGTGCAATGTCATCTCTTTAATGTCCATATTCTTGTTGACATCAATGACTTCCTTCAGGTTCACTCTATCAAAACAGACTATGGATGATCCTTATCATTCAGTGTGTAGAATTGTAACTATTTCAAAAGTTGTAAGGGCATTTTTATCAAAAGTTTTTTTCACAGAATGAAAGAAAAACAATGATTTCTTAATATTCACTAACTAGATTAATGGAATATGGTGTATCTTTATTACCAATCACTTCTGTATGAGTTCACATAACAGAATTAAAGATGTAGAGCTGTAAAAAAAAAAGCCCCCCAAAAACTTATGTGTTTAAGTTTGACTCCTCTATTTTACACGTAAAGTAGCTGAGTCACGGAGATATCAAGTGATTTGCCAAGAAAAAAGGGAATATGCAACAGAGACAGGATTTGTATACATATTCTCTGACTCCAAAGCCAATTTTCCCTCCATTATGCCACACTTCCTTCTGTGGTTTTCAGCAGAAGAAAAGAATGATGAGAAGGTCAAGTCTAGCAATTGAATCCTGAAAGCAGTCCAGTGCCATTCAGATTTTGCTAAACTAGAGCCTGGTTTTCCTTCTGAGTTGTACTCAGTATATATTTGGCACCCTAGATTGCATTTGTAATGGAAGGTAACTGCCTCCTCCCCATCTTTTTTTGTTGTCATCTCTTAGTGCTTTTGCATTAGACTTCTCTAACCTATCGTCCCCTTTGTTTCTCTACATGAAATCATTTTGTCTGATGTTTCATTTCTCATCAGTCCATCAATAATCTCAAGTCTTCTAATCTAGGTGACCAGTGTTCTATGAGCAGTTGAAGTTAGATTTTCTGCATTAGAGCAATCTTTGAAGGCTCAGACCTATCCTCAATCAAGTTTAATCTTATTTCAAATGCTCATAATCCATTTCTTGTCTTGCTCAATATCAGATTTTTGTGATATAGATTCTTGTTTGCTGAACTGGTCAAATCTGATCCACATCTCCCAGTTACACTGTTCCTCCCACTACCAGCCTTTTTAGTAGTCTTTCCACATTCTTCACAGAATAAGAGGGTTTCTTCCCTTACATTGAAGGTAGCAGAGAGATGGATAGGGTGTCTTTCTTAAGGCAGTCCTCCTGACCAAAAATCCTCTTCTAATTGCTTGCAGAAGTTAAAATATATTTTTTATTTATGTTTAAATTTAAAATAATTCTCTTTAGCTTCTTTTCCTTGTCTTTTTTTTCATGGCAACACTAGCTTTAGTTACCCTGTCCATTTAAAACACCCCAAAATTTAAAACACACACAAGGGAAAAAAATTTTCATATGAAAAAAAAAGTCACACAAAGTCACACATTCTAAATCCCCCACAAATATATGACTAATGCACTCCTTGAATGTATCACCATTTTGTTGGGAACTGGGTAACATGCCTTGTTATTAATACTCTCCATTTATGCTTAGTCATTGAATTGATCAGCATTCACAAGGCATTACAACATAGTTTTCTTTGTAGTTTTATTTTCATGGTATCAAATGTGCTTCTGGTTCTGCTCACTTCACTCTAAACCGGTTTGTAAAAGTCATTCCAGGTTTAGCTAAATCATCGCTTTTGTCTTTTCTAACTGGACAGTAATAATTCATGAAGTTAGTAGAACATAATTTTTCCTTCAAATATTTAGTTATTTATTTATTTTATCTTTTTATTCTATTTTTTAAAATTCAACAATAAGCAAATGGCACAATTAAACACAAATGGTGGTGTCAGGTCCTGCTTCTCTTCCAAGGAAGATCTGCAACATATTTAACACCAAAATGTGACCATAGCAAACATCTCTAACTCAAAAATGTAGGCTCATCCAGTCATACACACTTCTCAACTGCGGTGATAGGTAGGGGAATCGGAGTTTAGATAAACCCACCACTGCCTTTCCAGCTGCAAATGGCAGAAATGGACCCCCCCCCCCAGCTGCTTCCCAGTGAAATAAGAGACCAAAGACTGGTTTATAGCAGTTTAAACTCTTTTTAAATAAAGAAGCATTGGCCAAGAACCCCATTGATCTGGTTCTCTTGGAAGAGAAAACTTTCCATGAAACAGGATCTTAGACTCTCCAAATTCCGTTTCTATCCATTAATATATCAGAGGAAAAGGATGTGACACCAGCGACAGAATGCACAAAGATTTAACAAAGGTAGAGGAACCTCAACAATGGTCTACCTCTGTTCAGCTATGGTATCCTTAAAGATTATTTTTGTTTCTCCACTAAGATGCTAGGAATCACATCACGACTTTTACTAACGTCTCAAAACCCTCCCCTCCATGCCCCAACCCACTAAGCCAGCAAGCTAAAGGCAAGTTACCACATCCTCCATCCAGGGTTTCCCTCCGCCCATTAGAAGGAAAATATTCACTCCATGTCAGTTGGAGACTGAGCAAGTCAAGCCTGGGGGAACAAGGAGGAGGAGCATCTGCTCACATCACCCACAAGATGCTACTGCCTGGGTAGGGTTTGTGTGACGACAAAGCCTACTTCCCTGCCAGGGGCACTAAATCATCCCATTCGTTCTGGTAGCATGTACCTCGTACTTGCCACGGAAGGTAACCACCTTGAATTTTCCCCGGTGATCCCAGGAACGGTTGCTTAGGACAAATTCATCACATTTGAGTGGCCCATTCTGCTCATAAAACAGCCACACGTAGCGGTGAAGACCTGTTCCCTTGGGTGGGCCAAAGCACACACAATCCAGGAGGACATTACCACTGCTATCATTGCCTTTCATGTTGACAACCAGGAAGTGGTGGCACTCCTGGCACTTGGGGTCCTTCCTACTGGAGCATCTGAGTCTGTGAGGATCACTGTGTAGAGACTCAAGGGGTCGCAGCCCTGCCATTCAATGCTGACCAGTAGGCCCTTCGCCTTCCTGGGCTTCAGCACTTTACCCAGCTCCAGGATCTCGTTGTCAGAGTACTTGACGCTGAGCAAGTGCTGCGGCTTCTCCACCTCCAGCAGACTCAGGAGTCTGTCCACAGGCTCGGATATACCGGCAAGGTGCGCAGCAGGGGGCTGCGACCGCACAGGCAGCTCCAACAGACAACATCATGAACTACGGAGCACGAACTTGGACTAGAACACGCCTACTTGTCTATTTTAAACATTTTCTTCTTTTTAAATTTTAAGTTCCAAATGTTCTTCCTCCCTCCTTCTCACCCCTGCCCGACTCAATGAGAAGGCAAGCAAAATTATATCAAATTATACATGTGAAATCATACAAAACATTTCCATATTAGCCATATCACATAAAAACAAGAAAATTAAAGAAAATGAGAAAATTATACTTAAATTTTAACTCAGAGTTTATCAATTCTCTCTCTGGAACTGGAGAGCATTTTTTTTCATCATAACTCCTTTGAAATTGTCTTCGATGATTTTATTGATCAGAGTAGACCAGTCTTTGATAATTGGTCATCATTACTACATTATTACAGGGCACAATGATCTGATTTTCTCACCTCATTTTGCATCAATTCAAAGAGCTCTCTCCATGTTTGTTCATTTGTTGTTGTTTTTCCTGAAACCACCCTCCTTGTCATTGAGCATAATAGTATCCCATCACAGTCATATGCCACAACTTGTTCAGCCATTCTCCAACTGATGAACATGGCTTCAATTTCCAATTTTTTGCCACCACAAAAAGAGCCTTGGCATACAGACCTAGTTGAGGTATTGCTAGGTCAAAGGGCATGAAGTCTTATACCCTTTTGGGCATATTCCAAATTGTTTTCCAGAATGATTGGACGAATTTACAGCTTCACCAACAGTTTACCTATTTTCCCTCATCTCCTCTAGCATTAATCACTTCTTATAGGTGTGATGTGACATCTCAGCATTGTTTTAATTTGTCTTTCTCTAATCAATTGTGATTTAGAACTTTTTTTAATGACTATAGATATCTTTTAGTTTTTCTCACTCAAAAATGCCTACTTATAATTTTGATATAAGTATCATATCAAATTGGGGAATAAATCTTATTATAAATTTGACTCAGTTCCCAGTCCATATATTTGAAGAAAAAAAGACCAAGACCTTTATCAGCAAAATTTGCTTTAATTTTTTTTTAATATTACTTCAATATCTATGGTACCCTTTTAGTAAACTGAAGTTTCCCTGCTTTAGTAGACAACTTTAGTAGACAACATGTTGTTAGATTCTGGTTTTTAATCCATTTCATTGTCCACTTCCATTTTATGGGTGAGTTATCCCTATTCACATTCACTTATGATTACTAACCTTGTATTTTCTTCTATCCAATTTTTTTTTCTGTTTACACATTTTATCCTGTCCCTTATGTTTAATAAGAATGTATATGTGAGCTTATATCATCAGATAGAATGCTGTCTTGGGGAGGGGGGAGAAAATTTGAAGCTTATGGAAGTGAATGTTGAAATTTTATCCTGTCCTTGTTCAAAAGTCTGTTTTGCTTCTGACTACTGCCTGCATTAATCTGCCCTCCCCTTTATGAACCACTCTCCCACATATCTCACATCTTTGCCTTCCTATTTTCCTATTTGGTAAGATAGATTTATTTCCCCCAATTTTAATTTTTTCCAACTATATATAAAAATACTTCTCAGCATTCATTTTTATAAGATTTTGAGTTCTAAATTTTTCTCCTTCACTCCCAGCTTCTTATAGGTTATATACGTAAAATCATATTAAATATATTTCCACTTTAGTCATGTTGTGAATGAAGAATTAGAACAAAAGGAAAAATGAAAAGAAAGAAAAAAGAGAAAATAGTATACTTTGATCTGCATTCAGATCCCATGATTCTTTCTCTAGATGTGGATAGCATTTTTCATCGAGTCTTTTGGAAATTTGTTAGCTCATAGTATTGCTGAAAAGAACTAATTCTATCTTAGTTGGTCATTGAACAGTGTTGCTGTTACTTTGCAAAAAAAAAAAAAATGTTCTCCTGGTTCTGCTTACCTCACACAGCATCAGTTCTTGTAAGTCTTTCCGGGTTTTTCTGAAATCTGCCTGCTCATCATTTCTTATGTAAAAAATTTTCCGTTACATTCATATACTACAATTTATTAAGCCATTTCCCAATTTATGGGCATCCTCTAAATTTCTAATTCTTTGCCAAAACAAAAAGAACTGCTATAAATGTTTTTGTACATGTAGGTCTTTTTCCCTTTTTTGGAGGGGGCGGTGCATCACTTGGGATACAGATCTAGTAGTGGTATTGCTGAATCAAAGGAAAGACAGTTTTATAGCTTTGGGGGCTGTTGTGGGAATCTGAAGATCTTCCCTGCCCATTGGCCCTTTAATAGGCTTAAGTGACTCTGAGAACCTTTCCTGATTTGAAAATATACTCTGCCCCCTAATAGGCTGAATGTGGCCACATGCAGCCTGTGGCAGGAGGTTTGCTTTTCAGGAATACCTAAATCTTGTTACTTTGTGATTGGGCAGTGGGTCAAGAGGGTTTTGAGACATTCTCTGACCCAGGAGAAGGCTATATATACCCTGATGTCAGGTTTTGCTTTGGGGCTCACTTTGGAAAGAGTTGTGTGATTGGACTAGATGAGACTCAGGGCAGTCATTGAGCCCCCTGGCTTTGAAAACCCAAATTCTGGTGCTTCCCTCTCTGGTAACTAAGTAGGTATGGATGTAATGGTCTGACAACTGGAAGCCCTGTCTGCTGATCTGTTTCTCTGTCTGCTTGTAACTTCTGTTTGTATTTTCTGAAGTTCAGGGTGTTGACTTTTTCCCCTGAACTAGGTAAATAATATATGTTTGAGTAAAGTAAGATTGTTAAACCATTTTGAGTTGCTTTCCTTTAGAAAATCAGATCTAAGAACCTGTGTTAATGTCCATCTTGGGTATGCTAGGGTGCTTGCTGCTACAAATATCCCATCTTTGTCACCAAATATATCAAGAATACAGTATTCACAATGCCTATGGTAACCATAAATATGCTGATGTGGTTATTAATCACAAAATATAACAGGATCTCTACATGGGGACAAAGCTAGAACATTTATTCAAATACCAGAAAACTGAGTCCCAAAAACAGAAATTCAAAGCCATCACAGTAGCTATAGAGTTGGCACATGCAGTTAATGAAGTAAACACCCACATTTTCAAGCCTTCAAAACAGAACAAACTACCTCAGTCAAAGGTCCTCCTCTCATCACTCATAGCAACTGCTTGGCATCCACTCAACTCCCTCCCAGCAACTCCAGTCCCCTGCAGTTCCTGTCCCTGGCAGGACTCCTGAGCAGGAGTCCTTAGCAGAAATTCTGGCTGGCTCAAAAAAAGAAAGAGTTTGTGCCTCAACTGCCACCACACTTCCAATCACAGCGCTGGCTCTAGCTCAGTTCTGGCTTCCTCCTGCCCCACTCTTTCCTGCTACATCAGCAAGTTCAAGGGGCATGGAAGATCTTCAAATACCATAAATATTACATGGGGACACTTCCAAATTGCTTTCGAGAATGGGTGGATTATTTCACCATTCCTCAAGTCATTCATTAGTGTTCCACTTTTCCCATATATTCTGCAACAATTGTCATTTTCCTGTTTTGTCATATTAGTCATTCTGATAGGTGTGAGGTGGCATTTCATAGCTGTTTTGATTTTCATTTCTCTAATCAGTAGTGATTGAGAGCATTTTTTTCATATGACTATAGATAGCTTTAATTTCTTCATCTGAAAACTGCTTGTTTATATCCGTTGACCATTTATTAATTGGGGGATGATTTATACTCATATATTCAGCTCAGTGCCCTATATATTTTAATAATGAGGCCTCAAATGCACTGGCTATAAAAATATTTCAGAGTTTTCTGCTTTCCTTCTAATCTTTGTTCCATTGACTTTATTTGCATGAATCCTTTTTAATTTAATGTAATCAAAATTATCCAATTTCATTTCATATTGTTCTCTGTTCCTTTTTGGGTCATAAATTCTTCCCTTCTCCATAGATTTGATGAGTAAACTATTCCTTGATCTCCTAATTTGCTTATGATATCAGCCTTTATATCTAAATCATGTACCCAATTTGATCTTATGTTTGTATATGGTGTAAGATGTTAGTCTATGCCTAGTTTATGCCATACTGTTTTCCAATTCACCTGGCAGTTTTTGTCAGATAGTTAGTTCTTATCCCATAGGCTGGAATCTTTTGGGTTTATCAAGCAGTAGATTACTATAGTCATTGACTATTGTGTCATGTGTACCTAACCGAATCCACTGATTCACCACTCTATTTCTTAGTCAGTGCCAAATAATTTTGATGATTGCTGATTTACAATGTATTTTCATATCTAGTATGGTTAGACCAACTTCCTTTGCATTTTTTATTGATTCCTTTGATATGCTATACCTTTTGTTTTTCCAGATTAATTTTGTTGTTAATTTTCCTAATTCTATAAAAGAATTTTTGGTAGTTTGGTTTGCCACTGAATGAGGAAATTAATTTAAGTAGAATTGTCATTTTTATTATATTAGCTCAACCTACCCATGAGCAGCTCATGTTTTTCCAATTATTTAGATCTGACTTTATTTGTGTAAAAAATTTTTGTAATTGTGTTCATATAGTTATATTGTCTGTAGTTTTTTCAAATGGAATTTCTCTTTCTATCTCTTGCAGGTGGGCTTTATTAGTAATGTATAGGAATGCCAACAATTTATAAAGGTTTATTTTATATCTTTCAATTTTGCTAAAGTTGTTAACTATTTCAAGTGATTTTAGGTGCTTTTTTAGGGTTGTCTAAGTATAATATCACGTTATCTGCAAATAGTAAGATTGAATTCTATACGCAATTGAGTGTATGTGCATGCATGTGTGTATGTGTACATATTCTTCCTTCTTGAAAAAATTCCAGTGAAAGTGAGGAAATTCAAGCATTGCCTAACACATTCTCATTTTCCCCTCCATTATAAAAGATCTTCCTTGCATTTCTCTTTTATGTAAGAAAAAAATTATCTATTTAATCTATCCCTGCACACTCTTTCCCCATGAATCACCCTTTCTCGTTCTTTCAGTTTTATTTAGTTCATTCCTACATCAGCAACTCATACTAGTGCCCTCTGACTGTTTCAACTCCTGATAACTGCCCTGCTAATGTTTAAGTTCTTTAGAGTTATATGTACAATATTCCCATATATGAATATAAACAGTTTAGCTTTATCAAATACGTTGTTTTCTCTTTCATGTTTTCTTTTTCATACTTCTCTTGAGTCTTGTGTTTGAATGCAAACTTTTATATTCAGTTCTGGTGTTGTCATCAAGAATATTTGAAAGTACTCTATTTCATTAAATATACATTTTCCCCTTGGATTATACTCAGTTTTGCTGGGTAATCAGTGGATCTATGATATCAGGACAGATTCCCTTGATAGTTTCTCCAATATGATGTCTAGGAAATTTTTTTTTATCATAACTTTCAGGTAGTTCAATAATTCTTAAATTATCTCTCCTCATTTGTTTTCTAGGTCAGTTGTTTTCTGATTAGATATTTCACATTTCCTTCTATTTTTCATTCTTTGGTTTTTGTTTTATTATGTCTTGATGTCCCATTGAATTATTAACTTCCATTTGCTCTATTCTAGTTTTTAAGGAATAATTTTCTTCAGTGAGTGTTTTTACCTCTTTTTCCATTTGACCCATACTGCTTTTTAAGATTCTTTTCTTCAGTGAATTTTATGCTTCTTATACAATTAGACAACTTCTGTAGGGTTTCTTTTTTTAAGTTTTATTTTCTTCAATATTTTTGTTCTTTTTTTACCAAGCTGTTAATTTTCTTTTCAGAATTTTCTTCAGTTACTTTCATTTCTTTTTCCAATCTTTCCTCTTAACTCTTGTTTAGCTCTTCTAGAAATTCTCATTTGGATTGTATATGATTAGCATGTTTCTTTGAGGCTTTTGGTAGTAGCATTTTTCTCAATGTGTTCTTTTTCTAAGTTTATATCTTGGCCTTCCATGCTTCCTTAGCAGATTTTTTATGACCAAGTCCTGTTTTTTTGTTTGGTTTGTTTCTCATTTTCCCAGTATAATTCTTGGCTTCGATTTTCATGTTCTCATTCTGGTCTGTTCACCCTAGGTATGAGAAGGCATTATGTCAAGCTTGAGTCTTTTTTCATGCTACTGTTTTCAGAGATATTTCTTTGGGTCTACAAGTTTTTAGTGCTTCCACAAAGGTGTCACCATGGGAGAGGTGAGTAGGGTATGTTCAGCGAAGACTAATACCTATTGTGTGAAAGCTGCCAAATCCTGTTCAGGGTTGCTTTGCACCTTTGGTGTCTACCTGATCCATCTAACTCTCACCTGTGCCTCCAAGATGTAGCAAGTGCAGTAGCCATGTCCCACTAAACCAGGTTGTGGATGGGCCTCAAACACATTGGTGAGTTAGTGGGGTATCTACAATCATGAAGACTCCCTTTGGTGGAATGTGCAAATGGGAACAATTTGTCCCAAGGAGCATGAAGGCAGCTGAAGCAGGTGCTGTGGAGCACTTGAAGTTTGGGTAGACATCAAGATGCCAAAGTCATCCACTGAATATCAACAGTCATCTAGATTCTGTCCTGCCACTGGACTGTGATGACTCTGGAGGAGAGAGTGAGAATGACCACTTTGTGCAACTCTACCTCACTTAAATTCAATTTACACATGAATCAAAAGACATCACCAATACTATTGTACCATTTTTACCTATCCCCAAGTTCTGTAGTGACAAGCAAATGATGAAGCAGCAAGTGTGTATACACTGGGAGGTAAAGCCACAATCCTGCACACAGGCAGCCCAGGTCATAGGGTTGTCTTCTCACTGGAAACAGCAGTGGGATTTGGAAGCTCCTTGCATGACTGAACAACCTTTCAAGGATCACACTGCTCACCTCCTGGTGTGAGGAAGGGGCTAGAAAATGTGTAGATCCAACCTTGCAGTTGAAACACACACACAAAAATACAAATTTATCAAAACTTCTGCAAATACAATGCCATTCACCATTGGCATATGGAATGTGTAAACACTTATAGACGACACAAAATCCAGTATAAATGAAAGACAAACAGCCCTTGTTGGGAGAGAACTCAGCAGGTACTGCCAAATAGTAGCCCTGGGTGGAATAAGGCTGGAAAATGAAGGCCAGGTTACTAAAGTTGGAGTTGGATACATGTTTTTTTTTTTCTGGAGTTGCTACAGAGAAGGGGAGTTTTGTGCAACTGGTATAGGTTTTGCAATCAAAACTTATCTGTTCAAAGAGCTTTTATGTCCCAAAAGGACTCAATGACAGGCTCATGACAATGTGATTGCCACATGCAGGAAAATGTCATGCCACCATCATCAGTGCCTAGCCTCCTACAATGATGAAACCTGATGAGGTCAAAGAAAAATATTGAGACTTGGAGACCCTTATCATTAATATGCCAAAAGAGGACAAACTTATAATCTTGGATGACATTAATATTAGGCAGACTTGACAGGGAGTCCTAGGGAGAAATGGTGCAATGGTAATGTAAATTTTTAAGATATTCCCTTCTCCTAGGCTAAAATGCACCTGGAGCCTGTGGTGGGAGGCTTGTTTCTCAGGAGATACTTTTTGATTGGGCAGTGGGTCAGGAGGGTTCTTACATTCTCTGACCCAGGAGAAGGCTATATAAACCCTGATGTGATGCTTTGTTTTGGGGCTCACTTTGAGAAATATTGTGTGATTTGATCAGATGAGACTCTGGGAAGCTGTTGAGAGCCCCCTGGCTTTGAAAAACCCAAATGTTGGTGGTAACTGTGATTTGGTCTGCTTGATCTGTTTCTCTGTCTTGATAATTCTGTCTGTATACTCTGGAGTTCGGGGTGCTGACCTTTTTTTCTTGGACTAGGTAAATGATATATGTTTGACTGATTAAAGTAAGCTTGTTAACCCATTTTGAGTTGCTTTCCTTTATCAAAGCAGATCCAAGAACCTGTGTTGGCAGCCACCCTGGGGACACTGGGGTGCTTGCCGCTAAAAATGGAATTGTAAACAACAACAGTAATGGTCACTTACTACTAAAGACATGTGTATCTCCTGACTTTCTCCTCACCAACATGATCTTCTGTTTACCTAAACACAACATTTCATGGATGCACCCTCACAGCAAACAATGGCAATTAATACACTATGTAATTGTTAGGAGAAGAGACAGACAGTACATGAGAGTGATTAAGGCAATCTGTGGTACAGAGTGATCATAGATTTATACTCTCCAAACTAAATATTTTCATTTCCAAAAGTGGTGGCCCCAAAGCATAATGACTACCAGAAGAATTAATGTCAACAGATTAGAGTTATTCTCTAATAGGGAACAGTTTATTGCTAACTTGAAGGGAAAGTTGTCCCAACACACAATTGGCAAAAGTGGAACAGAAAAGGAGTGGGCAACTTTCAGGAATTTGGTGTATAACACAGCACTTGCTCATCTGGGTCAGAACACTCACAAACATCAAGACTGGTTTGAGGGAAATGAAGGGGAAATTCAGAAGTTGCTAAATGAAAAACTAAAACTTCACAAGGTTTACCAGCAGGATAATTCATCCATCTCTATGAAGATAACATTTATTTCCATCAAGAGCACAGTATAAGGAAATCTTATAGATATGCAAGATTCTTAGTTCTGTAAAGCATATGAAATTCAGTTTTATGCTTATAGTAGCAAACCAAAGAAGTTTTATGACGCACTGGAGACTCTTTATGGGACAAAGACCTAGGGTGTATCTCAACTACTCAGGGCTGATGGAGTACATTGATTACTAATAAGAACATGATCCTACAGAGATGGGCTGAACACTTTCATAGTGTTCCCAACAGACCATAAATCATTGCTGAAGCCATTGACCATTTCTTCAGGTCGAAGTTAACCTCCCTAGTTGAAATTCCAACTGAAGAATAGGTTTTTTTTAATTCCATTAGGCTCCTCTCCTGTGGCAAAGCACCTGGGCTGATTCTATTCTAGTTGAGATTTACAAGTCAGGAGGTCCATTGCTCATACAAAAGGTGACTGAAAATTTCCAGGTTACATAGCAAATAGGAAGTTATCCCTAAGGAGTTCAAAGATGCTTCCACTGTCCGTATCTATAAAAGGAAATACATTGTGCTGTGGCAATCACAAAACATCTCATTCTTTTTCATTGCTGGCAAGATTCTGGTCCAAGTTCTCCTCAATAGGTTTATCCTTCAAATGGAAGTTGGTCATCTATCTGAGAGCTAGGGTGGTTTCACAAAGTGCCAAGGAAGAGTTCATATGGTATTTGCTGCCCAACGACTCCAGGGGAGATGCCGGATACAGAACAGTGGTCTGTACACAATGCTTGTATATAAGATCAAGGTCTTTGATACTGTCAGTCATGAATGCTTATGGAAAATTATGCCAAAATTTGGTTTCCAGGAGAAGTTCATCAGCATTGTACATCAATTGATGACAGCATGCTTTCCTGGGTACTGGATAATGGATGATGCTCTCATTCTTTTCCAGTCACCAATAAGTGAAACAAGGTTCTGTGTTTGTTCCCATGCTTTTTAACATGTTGTCAAATTCCTTCAATGAGGATAAACATGGGATCAGAGTTAGCTACCATGCTGATGGCAAATTCTTCAACTGTAGAAGGCTACAAGCCAAGATTAAAGTGGAGGAAACACTGGTGCATGATTTTTTTGTTTGCAGATGATTGTGCACACAGTGTAGCCTCTGAAGCTGAGATGCAGCAAAGTATGGATTAATTCTCTGCTACTTGTGCCAATTTGGCCTAACAATTAGCATCAAGACAATACAGATGCTCCATCAACCACCACCACACCATCTATTCCTGGAGCCATTGGGTACAGCAAATGAAGAAATCTGGAATGCTGTGGAAAATTTCACTTACTTTGGTAGTGTACTTTCAAAGGATATACACATTGATAACAAGTTTGATGCATATATTGCCAGAGATAATTAAGTATTTGGGAGGCTCTGAAGGAATGTATGGGAAAGAAGAGGTATTAGAATGAATTCCAAACTGAAGATCTATAAAGCTGTTGTACTGACCTTATTGTTTTATACCTATGAAACCTGGGGAGTATACCAGTGCCATACTAAGAAACTGAATTGCTTCCATGTGAATTGTCTTAGGAAAATTCTGAAGATTCTCTGGCAAGATAAGATAACAAACACTACGGACCTTTCTTGAACTAAACTGCCAAGCATTCAAACTCTACTTTGGAAAGTACAGCTCCAATGGGCCAGTCACATTGTTCAAATTCAAAGTGTACACTTGCCAAAAAGGCTATTTATGTAGAAATCACACACGGTTAACTGGCCGTGTAACCTTGAGCAAGTTACTTAACCCTGATTGCTTTAAAAAAAAAATGCAGCTTTGGGGCGGCCAGGTGGCTCAGCGAGTAAGAGTACCGGCTCCAGTGTTGGGACGACCTGGAGATCGAATCCCGGGCTCAGACACTCAGCACCACACCCAGAAATAACTGGCTGTGTAACCTTGAGCAAGTTACTTAACCCTGATTGCTTAAAAATAAAAAAAAAAAGAAATCACACAGGGAAAGATCTCATATGATGGTAAGAAAAAACCATACAAGTACAGTCTAAACTCTCTCTTAACTTTGAAATTGATTGTAAGACACAGAAGACACTGGCACAGAATCAGTCAGCATTGATAGATCCCATCAGAGAAATTGCTGTGCTCTATGAGTAAAGCAGAATTGAAATAGCTCAGAAGAAATGTAAGATGTGCAAATTTAGAGAATTCACCCAGAAGCAGAACCAAGATGGTGGAGCAAAATCAGGGACGTGTCTTAGCTCTCCCACAAAAACCTTCAATTACTTTTATTTTTTAAATTTAACTTATTGGGCCAATTTATTCTTTTGTTGTTGTTTTTTTTTATTTGTTTGTTTGTTTTAACTTTTCTTTTTTTTTTAAGCAATTGGGGTTAAGTAACTTGCTCAAGGTTACACGGCCAGTTATTTCTGGGTGTGGTGCTAAATATCTGAGCCCGGATTTGATCCAGGTCGTCCCGACACTGGAGTGGTGTTCTTACTCGCTGAGCCACCTGGCCGCCCCTTGTTTTTACTTTTCAACATTCATTTCCACAAGATTTTTACTTCCAAATGTTCTCCCTATCTCTTCCCTTCTCCCCAAGATGGCATGCATTCTCATTTACCCTTCCCCAAGTCTGCTCTCCCTTCTATCAACCCACACTCTCATACTGTTCCCCCTTAACTCTCTTATGAGGCAAGATAGATTTTTATACCATATTGCCTGTATATCTTATTCTCCAGGTACATGTAAAAAAACATTTTTTAACATTTGTTTTTAAAACTTTGGGCTCAGAATTCTCTCCCTTCTTCTTTTCGCACCAGCCTCATTGAGAAGGCAAACAATTCAATATAGATTATTCATGTGTAGTTATGCAAAACACTTCAATAATGGTCATGTTCTGAAACACTAACTATATTTTCCCCATTCTAACCCATCCCTCCCCACTTGTTCTATTTTCTCCTTTGACATTGTTCCTTTTCATAAGTGTTTACTTCTCACTACCCCTTCCCCCATTCTTCCTTCCCTTCTATCACTCCCCCATCCCCTTCACCCTTACTTTCATGTAGGGTAAGATACCCAATTGAGTGTGTATGTTATTCCTTACTTAAACCAAACCTAATGAGAGTAAGGTTCACTCATTCCCTCTCACCTCCCCCCTCTTCCTCTCCATTGTAAAATGTTTATCTTACCTCTTTTATGTCAGATAATTAACATCCATTCTATCTCTCTCTTTATCTCCCAATATAATCTTCTCTCACCCTTAATTTTAAATTTTTAAATATGATCCCTTCATAGGCAACATATCCAGTGCCATTTATCTAACTAGCTATCTATATCTATCTATTTATCTATGTAAATTGATTGATTGATACATAGATATTTCCTCCAGCTACCCTAATACTGAGAAAGGCCTCATAAGTTACAAATGTCATCTTTCCATGTAGAAATGTAAACAGTTCAATGTTAATAAGTCCCTTATGATTTCATTTTCCTGTTTACCTTTTCATGTTTCTCTTGATTCTTGTATTCAAAAGTTTAATTTTCTATTCAGCTCTTGTCTTTTCATGAAGAATACCTGAAAGTCTTCTATTTAATTGAACATACATATTTTCACTTGAAATATTATACTCAGTTTTGCTGCGTAGGCAATTCTTGGTTTTAATTCTAGCTCCTCTGACCTGAAAAATATCATATTTCAAGACCTTTGATCCATTAAGGTAGAAGCTGCTGGGTCTTGTGTTATCCTGATTGTATTTGGACAATATGGAAATTATTTCTTTCTAGCTGCTTGCATTATTTTCCCTTTGACCTGGGAACTCTGGAATTTGACTACAATATTCCTAGGAGTTTCCTTTTGGGATCTCTTTCAAGAGGTGATCAATAGATTCTTACAATTTCTATTCCCCCCTCTGGTTCTAAAATGTCAGAGCAGTTTTTCTTGATAATTTCTTGAAAGATGATGTCTAAGTTCTTTTTTTATCATAGATTTCAAATAGTCCAATAATTTTTTAAATTATCTCTCCTGGATCTATTTTCCGGGTGAATGGTTTTTCAAATGTGATATTTCACATTGTCTTCTATATTTTTCATTCTTTTGGTTCTGTTTTATAATTTCTTAATTCCTCATAAAGTCATTAGTTTCCATTTGCTCCATTCTAATTTTGAAAGAATTATTTTCTTCAGTCAGCTTTTAGACCTCCATTGTCCATTTGATCAATTCTGCTTTTTAAGACATTCTTCTCTGGGCTGGAGTCAAGATGGTAGAGTAAAAGCACAAACTTGGTGTGGGCTCTGGCTTCAACCATCTCCAATACCTGTAAAAAAAATGACTCCAAACAAATTTTAAAGCTACAGGACCCACAAAGAGACAGTCAGAAACAAATCTCCCACTGAAGGCAACCTGGCAGGCCAACAGGAAAGGTCTATAACAGCACTGGGAGCCTAGTGCAGTCCACAGTGAGCCACAGTTCTGGCCCCAGGGCAGCCCCGAACAGCACTCAGACCAGCAAGAGCAGACTTCAGGAGAGTGAATCACCAGCAGCTGTGGTGTTTTCCAGACTCCTCAACCCATAAACACCAAAGAGAAAATAAAAGGTAAGTTGGAAACTCTGTTGTAAGGGTAAAGGAAGGGCACAGTACGGCCCCTGCCACCAGGGTGAGAAGTGGCCAGAGGTGTGGCAGTGCTGGGTGGCTGCTTTCAGAACTCCTGGCCTGCAGATCATAGAGGGACCAAGCAACCATTAAGAGGGTAATTGCTCTTGCTTTGACCTGCTTGGATCTGGATTGAGGTCTTAGATGATGGTCCTGAGGTGTGTGGCCAGTGAGCCACAACTTGTGGGGACTATAGAGAAGGCACCCAGCTAATAGCTCTGGCAGCTGCAAAAACCCCAGCAATTTGGGTCAAACTCTCTCCATTCTGTAAGTAGAGTTCTACCATGGCAAAGAGCTCAAAAGTCAAGTAATTGAAAAGATGAAGAAGCATAATCAGACCATATAATCCTTTTTTGGGGACAAAAAGGATCAAAGCATGAAACTGGAGGAGGAAAATCAAGTCAGAACTCTGGCATCAAAATCTTCTAAGAAAAATATGAACTGATTACAGGCCATAGAGGAGCTCAAAAATGATTTTGAAAATCAAATAATATAGTTAGTCTTTCACAATATAACAACTATGGAAATATTTTGCATAAATACACATGTACAACCTATGCTGAAATGTTCATCTCCCAAATGGGGGTGGGTGAGGAAGGAAGAAGGGAAAGACTCTGGAGCTAAAAGTTTCAAAAACTGAATGTTAATGCATGTTACATGCAACTGAGAAATAATATATACAGGCACTGAAGTATAGGAATCCATCTTGCCCTATTAGAAAGTTAGGATGTTGAGGGAGGAGGATATAAGAGAGAACAGATTGGGGGAAGGGGCATTCAGTAGGTTCACTGTTCTAGGGCGTGGTGTAAGGAAGAGACATGGAGAAAAATTTGTAGCAAAATCTTGTGGAAATGAATGTTGAAAATTAAAAATAAAAAAATAAATTGGAAAAAAGACATTCTTCTCATTTGCTTTTTGGTCCTCTTTTGTCATTTGGGTTAATCTATTTTTGAAGGTGTTATTTTCTTAGTTATTTCTTTTGGTCTACTTTAACAAGTTGCTGACTCATTTTTCATGATTTTCATGCCTCACTCTCATTTCTCTTCCCAATTTTTCCTGTACTTCTCTTACTTGCTTTTCAAAATCCTTTCTGAACTCTAACATAACCAGCATTTTTTCACATTTCACAAAAATACACATTTTTCTTGGAAGCTTTTGAGGTAGGAGCTTTGATTTTGTTCTCTTCTTCTGGTTATATGTTTCGATATTCTTTGTCACCAAAATAATATTCTATGGTCTGACAATTCTTTCTTTTTTTAATTAAATTTTATGTTTATTTTTAGTTTACAACATACATTTCCACAAGATTTTGAGTTACAAATTTTCTCCCCATCTTTCCCCTACCAATCACCCCGAAACAGCGATCCGACTGAATACCCCCTCCCCCAATCTGCTCTCTCCTATATCCTCCCCCATCCGACTCTGACTTTCAAGTATGGCAAGATGGATCTCTATGCCCCAGTGCCTGTATATCTTATTTCCCAGTTGCATGTAAATTATAATTTATATGTATGTATATATATATATATATATATATATATATATATATCACATTTTATTTTAAAACTTTGAATTCCAGATTTTTTTTCCCTTCCTTGCTCCTCACCCACCCTTACTGGGAAGACAAGCAATTCAATATAGGTTGTACCTGTGTAGCTATGCAAAACATTTTCATAGTGGATATATTGTGAAAAACTGACTATATTTCTCTCCACCCTATCCTGCCCCCCACTTGTTCTATTCTCTACTTTGACCCGGACCCTTTTCAAAAGTGTGTGCTTCCAACTTCCCTCACCCCCAAACCTGCCCTCCTCTCTATCAGCCCCCATCTCATCCCCTTCCCCCCTACTCTCCTGTAGGGTAAGACACCCTATTTAGTGGGTATGTCATTCCCTCCCTGAGCCAAATTCAATGAGAGTAAGGTTGACTCATTCTCTTTTCCCTTCCTGTTCTTCCCCTCCATTGTAATAGTTTTCCCTTGCCTCTTCCATATAAGATAATTTATGCCATTCTGTCTCTCCCCATCTCCTCTTATTATATTCCTCTCTCAACTCTCAATTTCACTTTTTAAGTATCATCCCTTCCTATTCAATTGGTCCTGTGCCCTCTGTTTATGTATACCTGTACACATATATACACACACATATTTATTCATATGCCCATATAATCTCCTATATAGACATATATGTATATATATAAATGTATATTTATATATACATTTATATTCCCTTCAACTATTCTCATACTGAGAAAAGTTTTATAAGTTAAAAGTATCATTTTTCCATGTAGGAATGTCAATAGTTCAACTATGATAAGTTCCTTATGATTTATTTTCCCTGTTCACCTTCTCATGCTTCTCTTGCTTCTTGTATCTGAATGTCCAATTTTCTAATCAACTTCCATGTATCCTCAAAGAGAATGAAATCTTTTGAAGTATTTTCTACATTTTGTAGTCATCATTGACAGAAGGCTGGAGAGAATACTAGCATTGGAGGTCAGAAGCTCTGAGTTTTAATGCTCCTCTGATACTTATGAGCTATGTGATGATGAGCAAGAACTTTCATTTATCTAAATCTCAGTTTCTTAAGCTGTAAACATCACAATATGATGTTTTGAAGGTCAAATGAGATAAAGTATGTAAAATGCTTGCATAATTTAAAGCACTAAATGAATTAAATTTTTAATATGAATGCATAATTATGATTGTCTATCATTTTCTATTACTAATGACCAACAGACTTCCTTTTCCAATGGTAAAATTTTTGATGTGCAGTTTTTTGAACATGGGTTATCATTGGAAATATTTTGCAACCTACTTGCATGTACTGTGTATCTCTCTATTGTCTTTTTGACAACACCCAATGTTGGTTCTTGGAGAAGTGGTATTCCAAGATCCATAATCATACAACAGAAGGAGAAAATTTTGAGTTCAGAAAATATTAACTTTCAAGCAAGGGAACAATTTGGTAATGTTGAAAACATTTAAATTTTTTTTCAAAAGCTTTGTCAAGCATTGATTTCTGGTTTATACTGCACTTGATGTTTATAATCAGAAAGTAGTTGAACAGTTATCTCTGTGGATTCATATATCAAGAAATCTAGCATAATTTTAAAATACACACAATAAATGTCTCCTTGTAAGAGAGACTTTGAGACTGCTTTATTTTTACATAAGTGCCCTTTTTGCAATATATGAGTAGCTAATATAATAGAGAAATGTGATTTTATAGCTGTAATTGCAAGTTCCTAGAGGGTAAGTCTCTAAGTAATCTATTTTTCATGGAACAAGTGTCATTAATTTAGTAAAACAAGTTGTTAAGCATTTTGTTAGTATGTTGCAGTGATAGTGGTTGTTATTTTTAATTTTCTAATATGTTCCTTAATCTTATTGAGTGTCACTCTAAGAAAATAGCATGAAAGAAACACTGAGGTTAAAAACTATGTTAGTCTTGATCTTGACCCTATCTGTATGTAGAAAACTTAATTAAAATCCATTTTGACCATATTACATCCATTATAATATTTTAATTCTTAAATTTCTAAAGGAGAAAGAGCCATTTAAAAGGTTTATAGGAAAAATATTCTATATCTACAATTCTATCGTGTGATTTAGTAGATAATATACAGTTTTCTCATGGTGGCAGACTAATACAATTTTAGAACTGTTACTAAGATCATTCATCTTCAAATAAGTATCACATAAGTATATAATTCAAACAGGGTATCTCTTTTCAGTATCTCCATTTTTAATCATTGATTTATTTTTTTATAGCTGTTACTCAAATTTGATAAAAGTCAAATTTAAATACCTTTGGTTTTTCCTGCCCACATTTCCACTTAGTTCTCAAATATTTTTCTTGATACTCTTTATTACTCTTTAAAATTATGAATATATTTTGTTCATCCATTTATTTCCCTTAAAGTATGATGGTTTAAAATACATAGTAATTTTATTATTTCTATATATGAAAACATAAATATGCAAGGATTATTGGTAGGACCAGCAATTTGGGGTTCCTTAGATCTTATACAGAAATAATTACTGATTTAGAGAATTATATGATACTTTCATATGATACTACAAAATATTCAAGGAGTTGACAAAATAGCCCCAAATTTCTGAAAGCATTTAAATGAGTGGCATTTATCACTACATGAAATTTCAATGCAGTGATTTAATCTTTCTTTCTTTTTTTTTGCTTAAAGGATATAGCCACTTTCCAAATTTCCATTTGTCAATCTGAAAATTTCTTGGTAAACCAAATTCTAAACCTGACATTTTCAGTGTCACTTTGCCTATTCCATATCTGTGTATATGTATATGAGTATATATGTATTATGTAAATTTATGTGTATGTATGTGCTATTATACATTAAAAAACAAGAGGCTAAACTCTATTTGTAATATTTGAGATTGGATATATAGATATAGAAAAAGGTATAGGTTTAGATATATTATCTCCATGGAGAGGTAATTGAAAGGTAAAAGAGTGTTAACTGCTGAATATTACCCTTCACATTCATTTGAAATTTAATGAAATCATTTTATTCACAAAGTGACTGAAGGTTAAATGTTGAGAATAAGGTAAAAATCTTTAAAGTTTTTTTTAACTGATATTAATCCTTATGAAGAGAGTTTATTATAGAAGAAATTCCCTTCAGTAAATAATAGGAATCTATATCTTGGAAATGTAAAATAAGATAAGAACACAAGATTTTCTTCTTCTAATTATATAGACACTTTAATAAGACTTCAGTTTGGAATTACTGTAAGAAAGTTTACACACATATACTGAGTAGTTAGCACTGATGATCCTTTTAATGGGGAGCTGAAAAAAAAATTAAGTCTCTTCATCAAGTAATAACTAAAATTAAATATTTGTTCAAGATATTTATACACACGTTCTAGAACTAAGGGAAAAATGTTCTAAAGAGCAAACATTCCAAATGGAAATGCTTAATATGATGATTATTTATTTAGAATTTTAATCATTGAATTTAGTTTTTTAATATCTAAAAAAATGAAAGATACATGTTTTAGGATGGATATTTCAATGAACACATGGTCTCATTGGTGTGAATCCTTCCTTCTCCAATGAAGCTCAAAACCCATACCCACTCAGATTTAATGTACAGAAAATGTTAGTCAATGTGATGTACCCTAAATAATATCAAACCATAGTCATAAATAAAAAGACTAGGTATAAGATTTGACTATGCAAGTATTTGTATAACTGTGTATATATAGAATTACCTCCCTCAAATAAATAATATTAAAATTATAGTTCAAAGGGGAAAATATAACAGATTCCTCTGTAGTGGTTAAAGTATTTGAAAAAAGTAGGAAACTTAATCAGTATGAATTTCTTATTGACCCTATAAACATTCCAGCATGTACACATATAGAATTAATAATTTGATCGTTTCCACTTCAGGTTTGCTTTTTGAGGCTATTTGTCCTTTTTTTTTTTAACGGAGAGATTATTAACTTCATTCTCATACCTAAAACAGGAGAAAACAGGATTTGTATAAAACAGAAAGGGTGAATATTTATTAGGGGAGAGAACTTGCAGTAAAATACCAACCAAAAGAGAGGAAATGGCAGTGTTACGGAAAGTCAACTGCAACTTACAATATTTTAACAGATCAGTTTAGGTGACTATCTAAATCCAAACCATATAGATGTCAGTTAAGACAGTTAGCCAAACTAATTTGGATGGATGATAAAATTGGTTGAAAATGGAGTAAAATGATGTTAAGTATGAATGAAAAGCTTATTCCTCAGGATAGATGGAAAGTGTTCAATAATCTTAAGAATATATATTATCTAGGTAAATACTCCAGTGCAGAAAGAAGATGGTAGAGCAAAGGCAAGGACTTGCCTAAATTCTCCCCTAAAGCCCTGCAAATACTTTTGAAGTAACTAAACAAATTCTAGAGCAGCATAACACACAAAAAGATAGTGTGAATAAAAATTCTAACCCACAACAACTTGGAAGGTTGGCAGGAACAGCTGCACAACAGGAATTGTTGGTTGCACCAGGGTGACAGAGGAGACTAGTCCAACCCAGGTCACACTAGTGCAGATGAGGCACCAGCTATCCCAGAGAAATCTTCAGTGTGTCTGAATCACTGGCAGCAGTGGCTGATTCTAGACCCCTCAGCCCACAGATGCCAAAACAACTTGGAAAGTTGACAGGAAGAGTATGTAACACCTGGGTGACAGTGGAGCTCAGTCTAGCACAGGCCATGCCAGCACAACCATGGTCCCAGCAAAACAGAAGCAGGCCTTGGGAGTGACTGAATCATCAAAGGGAATAGCAGCAGTAGCAACTACTTCAAGAGATCTCAGTCCATAGGCAGTAAGGAAGTCAAAAACTGGTCACAAGGAGGTTACATGTTTTTTGTGTTTGTTTGCTGGAAGTAAGTCAGTATTCTGTTATTTTGCCCATACTCTGATGTAGGTTGAAGTCCATGGTGGCACCTCCAGGGCAAAGAGAGACAGTAGCATAACAAAGCTTGTGGCCACAGTGGAGGGGAGAAACCCTTCACAGTTCCAGGGGAAAAAAAGTGCTTCTGGTTGATCACAGATAAGAACAAAGACCAGGAAAATAGTAAACACTTATCCTTACATGATACCACCTTGGAGGAACTGAAAAGTTATAGGTCCCTAAAAGTATTTCTGAAAACAATGGCACAAAACCCCTGAAGCTTAGAAGAGCAGGCCCTCAAACTCGAAAGTAGGGCCTTACTTTAAGAAAAAGTTAAAGATCAAGTAATAGGCTAGAGTGATGAGCAAACAATGGGAAAAACAAACCTCTACCTATAGAAACATATTATGGTGACAAGGAAGAACAAAGCACACACTCAGAAGACAACAAAGTCAAAGCTCCTACATCCAAAACCTCCAAGAAAAATATGAATTGGTCCCAGGCTATGGAAGAGCTCAGAAATAATTTTGAAAAAGCAATAAAGATATAGGAAATATTGGGAAGAAAAATGAGAGTGATGCAAGAAAATTATGAGAAAAGAGTCAACAGGGGTGGCCAGATGGCACAGTGAGTAAGAGAGCCAGCCCTAGAGTCAGGAGACCCAGGATTGGTTCTGGCCTCAGATATTTAGCACCCACATAAAATAACTGGCCATGCAACCTTGAGCAAGTTACTTAACACCAATTTCTTATAAAAAAAAGAGTCAACAGTTTGGTAAAGGAGATCTAAAAAGTACTGAAGAAAATAACACCTTAAAAAGAGAATAGACCAAATGGTAGAAGAGATCCAAAAAGTTAATGATGAGAAGAATGCCTTAAAAAGCAGAATTGGCCAAATGGAAAGGAGGTATAAAAGCTCAATGGAGAAAATAATTCATAACAAATGATCAATTAGAGCAAATAGATGATAATGGCTTCATGAGAAATCAAGAAACAATAAAACAAGACCAAAGGAATGAAAAAAATATGAAGGCAATGTGAAATATCACAGTGGGGAAAAAAACTGACCTAGAAAATAGATCCAGGAGAGATAATTTTACAATTACTGGAATACCTGAAAGCCATGATCAAAAAAGAGCCTATACACCATCTTTCAAGAAATTATCAAGAAAAACTGCCCTAACATTCTATAACAAGAAGGTGAAATAGAAATGGAAAGAATCCACTGATCACCTCATGAAAGAGATCCCCAAAGTAAAACTGCCAGGAATGTTATAGCCAAATTCCAGAGTTCCAAGGTCAAAAAGAAAATATTGCAAGCAGCCAGAAAGAAACAATTCAAGTACTGTGGAAACACAATCAGGACAACCCAAGATTTAGCAGATGCTACATTATAGGATCAGACTTGGGATATGATATTCAGGAGGGCAAAGAAGCTAGGATTAAATCCAAGAATCACCTACCCAGCAAAACTAAGTATAAGACTTCAGGGGGAAAAATGGACATTCAATGAAATCTAGAAGTTCCATGCATTCTTGATGAAAACACCAGAGCCGAATAGAAAATTTGACTTTCAAATACAAGATTCAAGAGAAGTATAGAAAGGTAAAAAGGAAAGGGAAGTCATGAAGGACTTTAATAAGGTTAAACTGTTTACATTCCTACATGGGAAGATGATATTCATAACTTATATGACCTTTCTTATTTTTAGGGCAGCTAGAAGGAGTGTATATTTAGAAAGGATACAGATGTGAGTTGAATATGAAAGGATGATACTTAAAAAATAAAATCAAAAGGTGAGAGAAGAATGTCCTGAAAGAAAGAAAGGGAGAGATAGAGTTGGGTAAATTATCTTACATAAAATAGGAAAGAAAAAGCTTTTTATACTAGAGGGGAAGAGAGGAGTTATGAACCTTTCTCTCATCAGAATTGGCTTAAAGAAGAAATAATATACACTTAATTGGCTAAAGAAAACAATTTTACCCTACAGAAAGTAGGAGAGGAAGGGGATAAAAAAAGGAGAGAGAGCAGATTGTGTGAAGGAACAATCAAAAGCAAAACACTTTTGAGGAGAAACAGGGTGAAAGGAGAGAGAGAATAGAATAAATAGGGAGATAGGATGGAAAAAATACAATTAGAAATAGTACTGTGAAAAAAAACTTTGAAGCAAAATTCTCTGATAACGTCCTCATTTCTCAAACATGTGGAGAACTGACTCAATTTTTTTAAAATAAGAACCATTTGTCAAACAATCAAATGATATAATCAGTTTTCAGATGAGGTAATCAATGCAGTCTATAGCCATATGAAAAAATACTCTAATTCACTACTGATTGAAGAAATTCAAGTTGAAAGAATTCTGATGTACTACCTCGAACCTATTAGACTGGTTAAAAGGACAGAAAAGGTAAATGACAAATGTTGGTATGGAAGTTGGAAAAAATGAGACATCAATGCACTATTGGTGGAGTTATGAACTGATTCAAACATTCTATAGAGCAATTTGGAACTATGCACAAAGGGCTATAAAACCATTTAACCTAACAATACCACTACTAGGTCTGTAAGCCAAAGGAGATTAAAAAAAGAACCTATATTTACAAAATATTCGTAGCAATTCATTTCTGGGGACAAATAATTGGAAATTGAATGTAATGGCTGAACACAAATTGTAGCATGTGATTATGATGGAATATTATTGTACTATAAGAAATGATGAGTAAGATGCTCTCAGAAAAACCTGGAAAGACTTCTGTGACCTGATGCAAAGTGAAATGTACTGTGTACAAAGTGACAGCAATATTTTAAGATGATTAACTATGAATGACTTAGCTATTCTGAATAATACAGCAAACCAAGACAACTCTGAAGGACTTACGATGATAAACACTATCCATCTCCAGAGAAAGAACTGATGGTGTCTGAATACAAATTGTAGCACACAATTATTTTACTTTATTCATGTTTTGTCCATGTTTTCTTTCATAACTTGATTACTATGTACATGTTTTGCATGACTACACATATACAACCTGTATCAAACTGCTTGCCTTCTCAATGAGGAGGGTGGAGAGAGAGGAAGAGAGAGAATTTGGAATTCAAAGTTTTAAGAATGGATATTAAAAATTATAACTGGGGGAAAATATAATACTATATAAATCCAAAATTATAAAAAAGATAGTAAATCTATACATAACAATTTTAAGCTATATACAAAATGGATTTTAAAAAACAATTTGTGGGAGGGAATTTAGGGATCAGGAAAGGCTTAATGAAAGAGATGCTCTTTGGTCTCAGTCTTGAAAGTAACTAAGAGAGGAAAGTGAGGAGGGGCTATATTCTAAGTATGAAGAACTTATCATGGTACTGGTTGTTAAAAATCATGAAGTCAAAAGCAATGTGGTTTAGCCTGCAAAATAATCACAGCATACGTAGAGTCATAAAGACCTGATCTTAGTTTGGCTAATTCTAAAACAAACAAAAAAAGCAAGCAAGCAAACAAAAACCCTTCAATTTTTTTCACAGATACATAATTATGTAGACATCATTAATTTATCCCTTCACATTTTGTGAGCCATTGCTAATAACATTATCTACAGTAACACAACTATGACATGATACCAATTCAGAATAATGTGTAAACACACTTGATATTGTTTTTCAGTCATTCATTCATGTCTGAAGTTTTGTGTCCCCAAGGACCATACTGTCCATTAGGTTTTCCTGGCAAAAATAGTACAATGATTTGTCAATTCCTTCTTTAGTGAATTAAGACAAACAAAAGTTACATGATCTGCTCATGGTCACACAATTAATAACTGTTTGAGGCCAGATTTGAGCTCAAGATTTGTCAACTCTAGGCCCAGCACTCTTTCCAATGAGTCATTTAGCTGCTTCCTGTATAGAATGTTATGAGTAATTTAAAGATGCGTAGAATGATTTTTATTATTAAATGACCTTAAAATGTTTTTAGAGATTCAGTACACTGGCTTGTTTTTATCACTATATTCTATTCTGTTCTATTTAACAGTTATTAAGTACTCAATATTGTTGATATGCAGTGCTAGGTACTAAAGGGAACAATGACACATATAAAAAAACCCAACAACAATGTATATATTTATTCCATTTCTGAATTCAGCAGTTAGAACTGATACTTTTTCATCTTTTCCTCCAAATTCCCATCTAAATTTAGATAATTTATAAAAGTCAGGGTCAATTCAAATGTCATAAAGCAATAGAATGGCATCCTCCAACCAACTTGAAAATATCACTGCAATGAATTCCTTTTTGGGTAGCATTAATATGTAATACATACTTCATAGTATTTAGTTACAACATCCTTTACATGGCTATCAAATCTGATCCTCATGAAAAAAAAATAATTGAAAGGACCTGAGAGGTAAGTTTTGAATTATAATTATTCCCATTTAACAAATTAGAAAACTGATTCAGGTAAGTTAATTAACATGTCTAAGGTCACATAGCAAGTAGATTGTGAAGCTGGGATAAAAAAAAAAACAATTAAATGTGGCACCTTCATTTTAAAATGCATCATTTTTTTCTTTTTGTTTCAAGATATATTAGACTGATTCCTTTTATATCAGAATGTCTACTTTGTACTGGAAAAACTGTATGTATCTAAGTTCTAAAAAGGCCTTTTGGGATAAAATTCTACTTGTAAAATATTATCATTCTATTTTTTTTGCCATCTTTGGCTTGGGATTTTTCTATCACTTTTGAACTGCCTTTCTTCCTTCCCAAGAACTTTTTGCTTCTGACAATATGAATAGATGATCCCTTGGGTTAAATTTAGACAGACCACATAGATCAGCAATTTGAACTTACTCTTTTGCCTTTCAACTTCTCCTTCCACCTTTCTCTTTTCCTCTTGTCCCTCAAGGGATTCACAAACTTCACCTTCACTGTGAGAAAAGGTTTTTATTTTATTTTATTTTGGAACAGAGTAAAAAAAAGTATTTTTCACATAAAGTAAAACATGACCAAATTACACATGAGAAAACTGATAACAGACAGAGTTTTGGGGGAAAGAAATAGAAGGTAAATCTTATTATGCTTTATTTTTTATTTTTATGTACTTGTGGCAAAGGCTTTTCCCCACATTTTGCAAGATTATCAATATGTGACTATACGGCAGGGAGGAAAAACATCTTCTGTATCCCCTGACTTTCTCCAAAAGGGAATTTATTTCATGTTCAGGTGGGGAATGACAACTGAAGGGCAGAGGCACAGCCATTCTGTTCTCTCCTGAGAGGGTTGCAGACTGAAATTGTATCTATCCGTTCCCTTACATATAATTAGTCCAGGACTGGGGCGGGTTACCTGCAGTCGTGAAGTCACATGTGACCCCTCCAGGTCCCCAAGTGTGGCCCTTTGACTGAATCCAAACTTCACAGAACTAATTCCTTCAATTAAAAGATTTGTTCTATAAAACTTAGACTCAGTCAAAAGGACATATCTAAGGACCTAGAAGGGCACATGTGGCCTCAAGACTGCAGGTTCCCCACTCCTGGTCTAGGGGATATGGTTTTTAGGTTCAAGCTAAGCCCTGATCTCTGTTTTACATTATTGGAGAAAGCAAGTGAATGTATAAGCATGAGATCCAGTGCTTGACCTCTCCACCAAGTTTCACTTCTATAACGAACACTTGTTAGAATTATCAAAGAGACATACTTATGGTGTGGAGCCAAGATGGCAGAGTAAAATCAGGAACTCAATTGAGTTCTCCCAAATTTTCCTCCAAGTAAATCTAAAATAAAGCCTCAAAATAAGTTCTGGAGTAAAAGAGCCAACAAAACAGTTTTCTAGCCCCAGACAACTTAGAAGGTTGATAGGAAAGGTAGTTCTCATTGAGAATAAATTGGAATTAGTCCAACATAGGTGGCACCCTTGTAAGCTAGCAGTAGGCTGGGCCACCTGCAAGCCAGCACAGGCCTTAGGTGAGACTCAATTAGCAACAAGAAGCAACTTCCAGAGTTCTCAAAACACAGTAAGGCAGCCAAACAATTGGTCAGAAGGAGATTTCCAGGGATACTTTGTTGGCCCTGTGTACTAAAATCAGTTTCACTGCCCATATTTGGATTACTGTCAAAGACCAGAGACAATTCTATGGTGGAAAGGAGCAGTAGTACACTAGACCATGAGACTACATGGGGGGACTATTGGGGGGACACTGGCCAAAGTTCATGGCAGAAAAGAGTGCTTGTGGTTGCTCACAGAAGAGAGCATAGGCTAGGAGAGCAGTGAAAACATCTCTCCTTAGATCATACCTTAAAAGAAAAAAAAAATACAGATTTTCAGAATTAGCTGTGAAAATAGCAACATAAAAAAAACTGAAGCTTGGTATAGGGCCCCCTCCACCCAAATAGCAAAGCCAAACTTTAACACAAACTTACAAGGCAAAAAACAGGCTGGAAAAATGAGCAAATAACAAAAAAGGACCTGATCAAGGAAAGTCACTGTGGTAACAAGGAAGGTCAAAATGCAGATTTTAAAATTTACAAAAATATTAATTCTTCATACATAGGTTGAGCCAGTGCAATAAAATAACAATTCTACCTAAATTAATTTACTTATTTATTGTCATACCAATAAAACTTTGAAAATATTATTTCATAGAGCTAGAAAAAATAATAAAATTAATTTGGAAGAACAAAAATATCAATTAAATTAATGAAAAAATGCGAAGGAAGGTGGTCTAATAAGACCAGATTTCAAACGCTATTATAAAGTAGTAGTCACCAAAACCATTTGGTAATGATTGAGAGACAGAGTGATCAATGAAATAGATTGGACAAATATCAAACCTATCAGATTAGCTAATATGACAGAAAAGTATAATGATAAATGTTGGAGGAGATGTGGGAAAACTGGGACACTAATACATTGTTGGTAGAGTTGTAAACTGATCCAATCGTTCTGGAGGGTAACCTAGAACAATGTTCAAATTTCTATGAGACTGTGCATACCCTTTGACTTAGCAACACCACTACCAGGTCTATATACCAAAAAGAGGAAAGAAAAAGGAAAAGGATTTGTCTCTACAAAAATATGTATAGCAGCTCTTTTTGTTGTGTCAAAGAATTGGAAATTGATGGGATGTCCATCAGTTGGGGAATGGCTAACCAAGTTATGGCATGTGATTGTAATTGGATTGTGCTATAAGAAATAACGAGCCTGATACTTTCAGAAAAACCTGTAAAGACTTACATAAACTGATACAAAATGAAGTGAGCAGAATCAGCAGAACACTGTACACTGTAACAGAAATATTGTAAAAATGATCAACTGTGAATTACTGAATTATTCTCAGCATTACAAAGATCCAAGAAAATTCTGAAGAACTATGATGAAAAATGCTATCCACATCCAGAGAAAGAACTGATGGAGTCTAAATGCAGATAAAGCATACTATTCTTTAATTTATTTTTGTGGGAGGTTTTACTTGCATTTTCTTTCATAATATAACTAATATTGAATTACACTTTGCATTCATGCACATATAAACTATATGAAATTGCTTGCTGCATTAAGCAGGTGATAGGAATGGGACTGAGGAAGAGAATTTGGAACTCAAATTTTTTTTTTAAAAGTGCATGCTGAAACAAATTTTTTATATAATTGGAAAAATCAAAATATTTAAAATTATTTTAAAAAAAGAAATACACTTATCAAATTTAATAGATATGCATAAATCAGAGAAAGTATACATAAGACAATATATGATAGACAAAACAAAGTGAAGGAGTTCTCTACTGGGAGTGAGATAACTCAAATCAACTGAAGGAGATTTCCAGATTCCCAAATGTCTCTAATGTAGCATTCTGGAGTTAAGGACCTAAAGAAGACTACCAACTCTTCCCAGTTTCCTTCTTTTTTGAAAGTCATTTCCTTCAGCCATCTGAAGTGGGTTTGGCATATACCATCTTCTCTCTCAATGTTGGAATCCAAAAGTGGCCAAAACTACTACAAAGCCTGAAGTTACTCACAAGCTCAAAGAAAGTACAAAGAAAACGGATGAGTTCTTCTTTCTCTTACTCTCACCCTTTCTGTTCTTCCCTTTCCCTTTAAGTCTATATCTGGTATCCATTTTGACTTCATTTGGAATAGGGTGTAAGATGCTGCCATATTATTTTCCAGTTTTTCTGAAAGTTTTTGTCAAATAGTGAGTTCTTGTCTCAGCAACTGGATTTGGGGGTCTATCAAACACTAGATTACTATGGTCATTTTCTTCCATGTCTTATGTACCTAATCTATTTCATTGACCCACCATTCTTTTTCTTAGCCAGTACCAAATAGTACTGATGTTTGCCTCTTTACAACACACTTTGAGATCTGGTTCAGCTAGACTATGCTCCTTTGATTGTTTTTCAACTAGTTCCCTTGATATTCTTGATCTTTTTTTTTTTTCCTTTCAAGTGAATTTTATTATTTTAAAAAATATTTTCGGTAGTTTGATTGATATATTAAAAAATAAGCATATTAACTTAGAATTGTTATTTTTATTATATTGACTCAGCTTATCTACCCACAAACAATTGTTTTTTTTTTCCAGTTGTTTAGATGTCACTTTATTTGAGAGAAGTGTTTTGTAAATTGTGTTTATGTAGCTCCTGGATTTGTGTTGTCAGGTGGACCCCCAAGTATTTTATATTGTCTACAGTTATTATAAATGGAATTTCTCTTTCTCTCTCTTGCTCCTTTATGTTGTTGGCAATAAATAAAAATGCTGGTGATTTATGTGAATTTATTTTAAATCCTGCAACGTTGGCAAAGTGGTTAAATACTTCAGTTATCTTTAGTTGATTCTCTAGAACTCTCTAAGTATACCATCATATCATCTGCAAAGAGTGATAGCTTTGTTTCTTCATTGCCTATTCTAATTTCTTAAATTTCTCTTGCCTCTGTTATTGCTAAAGTTAACATTTCTAGTACAATATTTAATAATAATGTTGATACCTTTCTCCCAACATGGCACCGAAGGTGAAGAAGGAAGCTGTTGTCCCCCCCAAGACAGAAGCCAAGTCCAAGGCCTTGAAGGCCAAGAAGGCAGTGCTGAAGGGTGTCCATAGCCACAAAAAGAAGATCCGAACATCCCCCACCTTCCGGCGACCCAAGACACTGAGACTTCGAAGGCAGCCCAAATACCCTCGGAAGAGTGCCCCTCGCAGAAACAAGCTTGATCACTATGCCATCAAGTTTCCCTTGACCACCAAGTCTGCTATGAAGAAGATTGAGGATAACAACACCCTGGTCTTCATTGTGGACGTCAAGGCCAACAAGCATCAGATCAAGAAGGCCGTAAAGAAGCTGTATGACATCGATGTGGCCAATGTCAACACACTGATCTGGCCCGATGGAGAGAAGAAGGCCTATGTGTCTGTCTTGCTCCAGACTATGATGCTTTAGATGTTGCCAACAAAATTGGAATCATCTAACTTGTTGTGTCCCCATTCCACCTACAATAAAAATTAAGTTTTCCAGAATTTAAAAAAATGTTGATAATGGATACTTGTTTCACACTTGCTCTTATTGGGAAGGCTTCTAGCTTATTGCCATCACAGATAATGTTTGGTGATACTTTTAAATAGCTGCCACTTATCTTATTTTTACTCCATTTATTTCTATGCCATTTTGTGTTTTTAATAGGAATGGGTAGGGTATTCTGTCAAAAGTTTATTTTTTTCTGCATCTATTGAGATAATCATATGACTACTGTGGGTTTTGTCATGGATGTGGTCAGTTATGCTAATAGTTTTCCTAATATTCAACCAGTCTTCTATTTTTGGAATAAGTCCCTATTGAGGTATAGTGTATGATACTGGAGAAATGGTGCTGTAATGTCTTAGTAAGTATTTTATTTATTTTTTTTGTCCATCAACATTCATCAGGGAAATTGTTCTATAGTTTTCTTTTTCTGTTTTAGTTCTTCCTGGTTTAGGTATTAGCACCATCTTTGTGTCATAAAATAGTTTGGTAGGATTTGTTTACCTATTTTCCCAAATAGTTTATATAACAATGAAATTAATTGTTCATTAAATGTATGGTAGAATTCACTTTTGAACCCTTTTGGCCCTGGGGATATTTTGCTTAGGGAGTTCATTGATGGCTACAGTTCTCCACCCTAAAATGTGGTTGTTGAAATATTCTATTTCTTTTTCTATTGATCTGGACCATTAATTTTTTTTTGTAAATATTCATCCATTTCACTAAGATTGTCATATTTTTTAACGTACAATTGGGCAAAAGAGCTCCTAATTATTCCTTTAATTTCCTTTCAGTGATGGAGAATTCACCCTTTTTGTTTTTGATATGGGTAATTTGGTTTCCTCCTTTAAAAAAATTAAATAAGCAATGGTTAATCAATTTTAATTATTTTCATAAAACCATCTCAGGTTTATTAATTCAGTGTTATGGCTGTTACATTTTTTTTTCTTTCAATTTTATTAATCTCTCCTTCAGTTTTCTGGATTCCCAATTTGGTGTTTAAATGGAGATTTTTTTCATTTGTTCTTTTACTAGCTTTTTCAGTTGCTCACCCAATTGACTGATCTGTTCTATGTCTATATTGTTGATTTAAATATTTTGAGATATGAATTTTCCCCCATATACTATTTTGGCTGCATTTCATAGGTTTTGGTATGCTGTCTCATTATTATCATTCTTTTTTATTAAAAAAGTGATTGTTTCTATGATTTGTTCTTTGACCCACTCATTCTTTAGAACTAGATTATTTAGTTCAGAATTAATTTTTAATCTATTTTTCAACTTTTTTATTAAATTTAATGTTGATTGACTCATTATCTAAAAAAGATACATTTTGTATTTCTGCCTTTCTGTATTTGATTGTGAGGTCTTTTGTGCCCTAATATATGGTTAACTTTATATAGATGCCATGTACCACTGAGAAAAAAGTATATTCCTAATTATCCCCCTTCAATTTTCTCATGGGATCTATTATATCTTACTGGTTTGAAATTCTATTCACCTCTTTTTTCTTGTTTATTTTTTAGTTAGATTCATTTAGTTCTTAGGAGGAAAAGTTGAGGTTCTCTACTAGTATAGTTTTACTATATCCTCCTATAAATCATTTAGCTTGTTTAGAAATTTGAATACCATTCCATTTCGTGCATTTGATTTGTATTGATATTACTCATTGTTTTTTGTACTTTTTAACAAGATGACTTTCCTTCCTTTTCTCTTTTAATTAAATTTATTTTTATTTTTTCTTTGGAAACATTTTTGCTATCCCTGAGTTTGTTTTTGTTCTTTTTATCTATAGGTGAAACATAATTTACTCTGTACTGGACTTTTACTTTTACTCTGTATGTATCTTTCTCCTTCAAAGGTGTTTCTTGTAAATAATCCACAGCACTACTATCTATTTCAATTTTGTGGGAGAGTTCATCCCATTCAGATTTACAGTCATGATTGCTCTGTATTTCTCTCTACCTTATTTTCCCCCTATTTCCCTCTTTCTTTCTCTTTCCTTTCACTCTGCCCTTCCTTGGTAGAGTTTTGCTTTTGACCATGGGCTCCCTTAATTTTCCTTCCCCTCTATCAGCACCTGTCTATTTCCCTTCTCCCTCACCTACTACTTCCCCATAGGGTAAGATAGATTTTTATACCTGAATGAGTGTGCAACCCTCCTCAAGCCCAAACTGAGGAGTGTAAGATTTAAACAATGCACATCCCACTCTATTTTTTCCCCTCCAACGTAATAGGTCCTTTGCACCTCTTCATGTGATTAATTTAACCTATTCTGTCTCTACCTTTCCTCTTCTCCCAGTGCAATTCTCTTTCTCACCCCTTAATTTTTACATTATACCATCAAAGTCAACATATACCCCCACTCTAATAACAATAGAATTATTGAGTTACAAGTATCGTCTTGTGTGGGCATGTAAACAGTTTAACTTTAATTATTAGCTTATGATTTTTGCTTTCTTATTTATCTTTTTATGTTTCTCTTGAGTTTTTTATTTGAATATTGAATTTTCTGTTCAGCTTTGGTCTTTTGATGAAGAATGTGTTTAAATCCCCCATTCCACTGAATGTTCATTTTTTTTGGAAGGTAGATTCCCAAGTGTTTTATGTTGTCTACAATTCTTTTAAATGTAATTTTTATTTTATTTCCTGCTGCTTAATTTTGTTGGCAATATATGGAAATATTGATGATTTATGTGGGTTGTCTGTATCCTGTGGCTTTGCTAAAGTTATTAATTATTTCAAGTAATTTTTCAGTTGATTCTCTGGGATTCTCCAAGTACACCATTATACCATTTGCAAAGATAAGTATTTTCTTTTTCATCCTTGCCCATTTTAATTCCTTTAATTCCATGTTCTTCTCCTATTGCTATAGCTAGCATTTCTAGAACAATATTGAACAGTAGTGGTGATAATGAACATCTTTGCTTCACCCTGATCTTGGTAAGAAGGCTTCTAGCTTATCCCAATTACAAATAATTTTGATGTTGGTTTTATATACATAGTACCTATCATTTTAAGGAAAGTTACATTTATTCTAATTCCTTTTAGAGATTTTTTAAAAATAGAAATGGATGTTGTATTCTGTCAGAACTTTTTTTTGCATCTATTGAGATAACTATATGATTGTTTTTGTTTTTTATTGATATGATATGCTCAATTTTATTGATATTTTCCTAATAGTCAATCACTCCTGCATTTCTGCAGTAGATCTGCCCCCCCTTCATAGAGCTATTTTTATGATATATTACTGTATTCTCCTTCTTAGTATTTAATTTAAAAATTTTCCATTACTTGACTAATGTTTAATGTGAAGGCATCTATAGAACCTATATTAGACTGCATGCTGGAGGGGGAGAAAATTTGGAACTCAAGGGACTGTGGAACTTAATGTTACAAACTAAAAGTAAGTAAATAAATAAAGTTTTTAAAGAAATTTTGCATCATATATTCATCAGGGAAAATGGAATATAGTTTTCTTTCTCTGTTTTTAAGTTCCTTAGTTTAAGTATCTACATCATATTTGTGGTATAAAAATAATTTTCAAGGACCCTTTCTTTGCCTATTTTTCCAAATAATTTACATAATAATGAGTTAATTGTTCTTTAAATGCTTGATAGAATTCACTTGTGAATCTATCTGGTACTGGGGTATTTTTTCTTCAGGAACTCATTGGTGACTCACCTAATTTCTTTATCTAAAAGAAGGTTATTTAAGTAGTCTCCCTCTTCTCTTAATCTGGGTGATTTATATTTTTTGTAAATATTTATCCATTTCACTTCTGCTGTCAAATGTATTGGCATGTGTTTGGGAAAAATCATTATTGCTTTTTTGCCCCATAAAACCAGCAGCTAGTATTATATATTAGTTCAATCCTTTTCTTACTGTCAATTTTACTAATCCCTCCACTAATTTTAGGACTACCAATTGTTGTTGGGTGTTTTGTTGTTGTTGTTGTTTTGGTGTTTGCTTTTGTTTTTGTTTTTTGCTTTTTGGAGGGGGAAGACAGGACAATTGGGGTTAAGTGGTTTGCCCAAGGTCACACGGCTAGTAAGTGTTAAGTTTCGGAGGCTGGATTTGAACTCAGGTCCTCCTGACTCCAGGGCTGGTGCTCTATTTACTGAGCCACCTTATCACCTCTACCAATTGCTGTTTAACTAGGGCTTATTAATTTTTTTCCTATTTTTCTATTTGCATGCCCAATTAATTGATCTGTTCTTTCTTTAATTTATATGTGTTTAGAAATATTAAATTCTTATAAGTTCTTGTATCTAGCAAATTTTAGTATTTTGTCTCATCATTGTAATTTTATTTAATTATATTATTATTTTTCTATGATTTTTTCTTTGTTTTAGATCCTGTTTTAGAATTATATTATTTGGCTTCCAATTAATTTTCTTTTCCCCTACACTTTAAAATGTATTAAATTTAATATTTTATTTCCCCCAATTACAAGTAAAAAGCATTTTTTAAAAATTTGGTTGTTTAAATTCTATATTATTTCTTTCTATCCCAATCTTCCTTCAACACTGAGAAGGTAAGTGATTTGATATAAGATATACATCTGCAGTCATGCAAAACATATTTCCATATTAGTCACATTGTGTAAAATAACACAAACCAAAAGCAAACTAAAATAATAAAGTAAAAAATCAGTTATGCTCTGATCTGCATTCAGAATTTACAATTCTTTCTAAGGAGATGGATAGCATTTTTCATCATAAGTTCTTTGGGAATTATCTTGGGTCATTTTGGGGTCATTGCTGTGAATAGCTAAGCCATTGGTAGTTGATAATTGTTCAGTATTGCTGTTACTCTGCACAATGTTTTCCTGATTTTGCTCTATTCACTTTATATCAGTTTAAGTCTTTACAAGTTTTTTTTTTCCTTGAAAGCATCCTGCTTGTCATTTCTTATAATATTCCCTCCAAACATACCACAACTTGTTCAGCTACTCTCCAATTGATGGGCATCTGCTCAAATTCCAATCCCTTGCCCCAAAAAAGAGCTATAAATATTTCTGTACATAGGTCCTTTTCCCTTTTTATCTTTTTTGAATACTGATCCAGAAATGCCTCCTGCTTTTGTAAATTTGGCTCAATTCTCTATATATTTGAGAAATGTAGCATTTATCAGAGAAATGCTCAAAAATTTTCAGTTATACTTACTAATCATATTTCACTCTATCCTATCCCACCATTTATTCCACTCTCTATCCTTTCACCCTGTACATAAACAAAAAAAAATTTTTTTTCCACTATCTCATCAAACCACCATCCCTTTTATCATCTTCCATTTCTCTTATCCCCTTCCCCTTCTGCTTTCCTGTAGGTTAAGATAGATTTCTATACCTAACTGAATGTACATATTATGCCCTCTTTGAGCCAATTCTAACGGAAGCAAGACTCAAGTTCTGCTCTTTACTTCCCTCATCTTCCTTTCTACTATAAAACCTCCTTTACACCTATTTTATGTGAAATAATTTATCTGATTCTGCCTCTCTAGTTAAACTTCTCTGAGTGTAATCCTTTTCTCATACTTTAATTTTATTTTTTAAGATATTATTCCATCATATTTAATGGACACCTATGTTCTGTATGTATAATCCTTCTACCTGACCTAAATATGAGAAAGTTCCTTGAGTTTTGTATTTGAAAGAAAAATTTCTATTTAGCTGTGTTCTTGTCATCAGGAATGCTTGAAAGTCTTCTATTTTGTTAAATATCAATTTCCCCCCATTATATTCCATTTTTATGGATAGGTGATTTGTTGTTGCAATTCTAGCTACTTTGCCTTCCACAATATCATATTCAAAGTTTTCTGATCCTTTATTGTAGAAGCTGCTAATTCCAGTGTAATCCTGACTCTGTATCTTTGGTATTTCATTTGTTTCTGGCTACTTGCAATATTTTCTCACTGACATGGGGACTCTGGAATTTTCTAAAATACCTCTAGGAGTTTTCATTGTAGGACCTCTTTCAGAAAGTGATTGGTAGATTCTTTAAATTTCTATTTTCCCCTCTGATTCTAGGATGTCAGAGCACTTTTCCCTGATAATTTCTTTCTTTCTTTTTCTTTTTATTTTTTGGAGGGCATTTGGGCTTAAGTGACTTGCCCAAGGTCATATGGCTAGTTTTTGTGTTAAGTATCTGAGGCCAAATTTGACCTCAGGTCCTCCTGACTCCAGGGCCAGTGCTGTATTCACTCAGCCACCTAGCCACCCCTGATAATTCTTGAAATATAATGTCCAGGGTCTTTTTTGATCACAGTTTTCAAGTAGTCTAATAATTCTTAAATTTTCTCTTCTCAAACTATTTTCCAAATCAGTTGTTTTTCCAATAAGATACTTAACATTTTCCTCTATCATTTTCATGCTTTTGATTTTTTTCATTGCTTGTTCATGCATTGTGGAGCTCTTACTTTCCATTTGCACAATTCTATTTTTAAAAGGCATTATTTTGTGGGCAGCTAGGTGGTGCAGCACATGGAACACCCCCCTGGAGTCAGGAGGACCTGAGTTCAAATCTGGCTTCAGACACTTAACATGTGCTAGCCATGCAACCTTGAGCAAGTCACCTAACCCCAATTACCCTGCCCTCCTCCCTCCAAAAAGCAAAAAAATGGCATTATTTACCTTGAGCATTTGTACCATTTTTTCTCTTTGTCTAATTCCACTTTTTAAAAAGTTTTTTTTTTCAATTAAATTTTATATATCTGTATTCCATGTGACCAAATCTACTTATTGGGGAGATCTTTTCAGTGAATTTTTTAACTTTTTTTTCATTTTGCAAGTTTCATATTGGATTTTTGTGCCTCTTTTAATATTTGGATTATTCTATTTTTTAAGATGTCATTTTCTTTAGTATTTTTTGTGCCTCTTCTACCAAGCTGTTAATTCTTTTTCAAATCAGTTTCTTGCATCATTGTCATTTCTTTTCCCATTTTTTTCCTCATCTTCCTTATGTAACTTTTAAAATCCATTTTAATGTCTTCCAGGCATTCTTCTGGGGCCTGAGACAAATTCACATTTTTCTTTTCTCATTTCTCATTTTCTTTTCACATTTCTCAGTTTTGATATTCTGTCATCTTCTGAATTTGTCTTTTGATATCCCTTGTCACTATAGTAACTTTCTAGTATAATAATGCCTATTTCTTGACTTTTTAACTTTATATTAAAGTTGAGTTCTGCTCCCAGGGTAGAGGGAGCATTGTTTCAAGCTTCAAAATTTGTGTGGGTAATTCTGGGGATGTATAAGCTTTAAGTTTTTTCAAAGTGATATGAGCTAAATAAATGTATCTTTACTACTCCCCTGGCCTCTATAAGTTTTCTAAAATTCTATCCATGTCCTAAATATCTCTTAATTTTTGGTTAGATTTATCTAATTCTGAGAATGTAAAGTTGAGGTCCTCTACTAATACAGTTTTACTGTTTATTTCCTCCTGTTACTCATTTATATTTTCCTTTAAGAATTTGGATGGGCCAAGATGGTGGCATAAAAGCAGGAACTTGGTTGAGCTCTCCCCCACTGTAATGGAAATGCAAATTTAAAGATCTTCCCTGCCCCTAGGCTAAAGTGCACCTGGAGACTGGGGTGGGAGGCTTGTTTTTCAGTAGCTACTTCTTGATTGGCCAGTGAGTCAATAAGGTTGTTACATTCTCTGAGCCAGGAGAAGGCTATATAAGCCCTGATGTGTAGCTTTGTTTTGGGACTCACTTTGAGAAGTGTTCTGTGATTTGATCTGAATTATGGGAAGCCATTGTTGAGAGTCCCCTGGCTTTGAAAAACCCAGATGTGGAAACCCAGATGTTGACTGGGTATGGATGTAATGGTTGGACAGTTTGGAAATCTGTCTACTTGATCTGTTTCTGTCTTGATAATTCTGCCTGTATGCTTTGAAGTTCGGGGTGCTGACCTTTTTCCCCTGAACAAGGTAAAAGATATATGTCTGACTGATTAAAGTAAGCTTGTTAACCCATTTTGAGTTGCTTTCCTTTAACAAAGCAGATCCAAGAACCTGTATGGGCGGCAAACCCTGAGGATGCTCTTGGGGTGCTTGCTGCTACACCCACAACCCTCCAACTACCTATAAAAAATAACTAATCAAGTTCTAAAGTAGCAGAAAACACAAAATAACTGAGTGAAACAAATTTCCAGCCCAAGACAACCTATAAGGTCAACAAGAAAGGTCTGTTTCACCAGTCTGAGAGAGGAATGCAGTCCAGCACAAAAACCATCAGCAATAGCCTGGCACCAGCAAACCTGGAGCCTGCCTCAGGGGACTGAATCATTGGCAGCTGTGGCATTTTCCAGACTTTCAACCCACAAATGCCAAAGACATCTTAGAAGATCAGGTCTTTCTCACCTGGGTGAGAAAAAGGGCATGGTAGGGCCCCAACCCTGGGATGGTGGCTGTGGCAGTAGTGGCTGCTTACAGAGCCCTAGGCCCACAGATGGTGGGGTGATTGAGCACTTGATCTGAGGGGGGTGGTGCAGGGGTTGCTTGAATATGGATTGCAGCCCTGGGTGGAGGACCTGGGTCAAGGAGGACTGCTAACATGGTAGAATTTGGGGTAGCAGTGAAGAGGAAATCCTCCTCATAGGTGAAAGGTAAAAAAGAGTGCTTGTGGTCACTCACAGACCAGAGGACAGGCCAGGAGAGAATGCCTCTCCTTTGATCATACAACCTTGGAAGAAATGAAAATTTACGGGTTCCTAGAAGTATCTCTGAATAACCACTGCAACTTGGGAGAGTGCACTCTCCACATTGGAAGCAGAGCCCTACTTTAACAAATAGTTAAGAAGCAATTATCTGGAAAATAAGTAAACAGTAACAACAAAAGACCCTTCAGATTATTGAATCTTACTTTGACAACAAAGAAGAAAGAAGAAAACAACAAAGTCAGAGCATTCTAAGGTTATTCAAAGTTGGGTTTTTTTTTTTTTATCATTTTTATCATTGTACACATAGTTCTCCTGTAATAAATAGTACTTCTCTGCATCAGTTAATAGAATTCATCTAACTTTCTTCAGAAACTGTACACTTTGCTATTTTTTACAATTTAACAATATTCTATTACATTCATATATCAAATTTGCTTAGCCATTTATGAACAGGTAGGCATTATATTAATTTAATTTTTTTTTGCTACTACATATATAAAGCTTCCATAAATATTTGTCTACTTATATCTCCTTCTCTTCTTTGATTTATTGAGGACATAGAATTAGTTGATATGACAGAGTCAAAGGATATGAATAATTTAGGGACTTTTGGTGCATAATTTCACATTGCTTTCCAGAAATATTATACCATACCATAGCTCCACTGAAAGTGTATAAATGAGCCTGTTTCCTGAAAATTCTCCAACATTTACCATTTTTCTCTTTGTCATCTTTGACATTCTGATGAGTTTGATGTGGAAGATAAGTGTTGATTTAATCTGCATTTCTTTCATTATTACTGATTTAAAGCAATTTTTTCATGTGTTTTTTAATAGCTCAAAAGTCCTCCTTTGAAAACTTCATTATATCCTTTTAGCATTTGTAAACTCAAGCACGAGCAGCTTTTCAGAGGACTGCTGCTGTGAATAGTTTTAAGATTCTAATCACATAGTATAGTAAGCTCTCTATTTATTCTGCAGTAAATCAAAGCAAAATGTTCACAGAAACCAAAGTACAGCATTCAAAATGTTATAACATAACAACTTATAACTAAAGTGGCCACATAACTTTCACCAAAGTAGTCACATAGTATTAAACAGAAGATATCATTCAGTAAATCCTTAACTCAATCATCCTTAAGGAGCAAGCCTCCTTAAGGGACACAAAGTACAAAGGTCAAAGTTCTCCACCCTTAGGTCACATTGTCTTAATCTCTGGAGTACAAAGTTATCCCACTCCTAGGCCATAGTAAACTATGATTTTCTCAGCCAGCACTAAGTACCCAAGGAGAGGTCTTTTTTTCCAATTTATTTATTTATTTTTAGTTTTCGCATTCATTTCCACAAGATTTTAAGTTACAAATTTAATTCCTCATCTCTGCCCTACCCCTACCCCAAAATAGTGAGCTTACTGAATAACCCTTACACCTAATCTGTTCTGTCTTATATCCCCCCACCCTCTCCTAAGTTTCTAGTGGGGCAAGATGATTCTATACCCCAGTGCCTGTATATCTTATTTACCAGTTGCATGTAACATGCATTAATATTTGTTTTTTGAAACTTTGAGTTCCAGAGTCTTTGCCTTCTTCCCTCCTCACCCACCCCCACTGGGAAGATAAGCAACTCAACATAGGTAGTACATGTATAGTTATGCAAAACATTTACATAGTAGTTATATTGTGAAAGACTAACTATATTTCCCTCCATCCTATCCTGCCCCACACTTAATTCTTTTTTTCTACTTTGACCCTGTCCCTTTTCAAAAGTATTTTCTTCTAACTACACTCTCCCCCAATCTGCCCTCCCTTCTATCACCCTCCCCCCTTATTCCCTTCCCCCCTGCTTTCCTGTAGGGTAACATACCCAATTGAATGTGTATGTTATTCCCTCCTTAAGTCAAATTCAATGAGAGTAAGGTTGACCCATTCCCTTTCACCTTCCTGCTCTTCCTCTCCAAAATAAGGGATTGAAGGGATTGGTATAAAAGTTTTATCTTGCCTCTTTTACATGAGATAATTCACCCTATTCTATCTCTCCTTTTCCCATTCTCCCAACATATTTCACTCTCACCTCTTAATTTTATTTTTAAGATATCATCCTTTCATATTCAACACATCCTATGCCCTTTGTCTATGTTTACATGTACACACATATTTACACACTCAGAGTTATATGTTTATACACACATACACTCTCCTATACATACATATATATCTATGCATACATATATATGTATGTATTTCCTTCAACTATCCTTACATGGAGAAAAGTCTCATAAGTTACAATTATCGTTTTTCCATATAGGAATGTAAATAGTTCATTTTTATAAGTTCCTTATGATTTTTTTTTCCTCTGTACTTTCTCATGCTTCTCTTCTTTCTTGTATTTGAATGTCAAATTTTCTGTTCAGCTCTGGTTTTTTCAAGAATGCCTGAAAGTCCTCTATTTCACTGAAAGACCATATTTTCCCCTGAAGCATTATACTCAGTTTTGCTGGGTAGGTGATTCCTTTTTTTTTTATCCTAGCTCCTTTCACCTCTGGAATATCATATTGCAAGCCCTTCAGTCCCTCAATGTATAAGCTGGTAGATCTTGTGTTATCTTGATTGTGTTTCTGAAATAGTAAAATTGCTCCTTCCTGGCTGCTTGTAATATTTTCTCCTTCACCTGGGAACTCTAGAAGTTGGCTATTATATTACTAGGAGTTTTCTTTTTGGAATCTTTTTCAAGAGGTGATAGGTGAATTCTTTCAACCTCTATTTTGCCCTCTGGTTCTAGAATATTAGGGCAATTTTCCTGGAGAGTTCCTTCAAGGATGATTTCTAGGTTCTTTTTTGGATCATGGATTTAAGGTAGTCCAATAAATTTTAAATTATCTCTCCTGGAACTATTTTCGAGGTCAGTGGTTTTCCAATGAGATATTTCGCATTGCCTTCTATTTTTTCATTTGTTTAGATCTACTTTACGGTATCTTCATTTCTCATAAAGTCATTAGCTTCCAATTGATCCAATCTAATTTTGAAGGAACTCTTCTCTTAATGAGTTTTTAAAATTCCTTTTCCATCTGGCAAATTTGGCTTTTTAAGGCATTCTTCTCCTCATTGGCTTTTTAGACCTCTTTTGCCATCTGAGTTAGTCTACTTTTTCAGGTGTTATTTTCTTCAGAATTGTTTTGGGTCTCCTTTCACAGGCCATTGACCCATTTTTCATAGTTTTCTTGCATCATTCTCAATTCTCTTCAAGTTTTTCCTCCACTTCTCTTACTTGATTTTCAAAATCATTCTTGAACTCCTCCATGGCCTGTGACTAGTTCATATTTTTCTTGTTAGCTTTTGATGCAGGAGTTATGATTTCATTGCCCTTCTCCAGTTCCATCCTTTGATCCTTTTTGTCCCCAAAATGATTGCATTGTCTGATTGTGCTTCCTCATCTTGCCAATTACTTGACTTTTGAGCTCTTTGCCATGGTAGAACTCTGCTTACAGAATGGAGAGAGCTTTGTCCCAAATTGCTAGGGTTTTTGCAGCTTCCAGAGCTATTAGTTGGGAGCCCTCTCTACAGCCCCCACAAGCTCTGACTTACTGGCCACACACCCCAGGACCACCACCAAAAACCGCAATGCAGATCCAGGAAGGTCAAAGCAAGAGCAATTACTCTCTGAATGGTTGCTTAGTCTCTCTATGATCTGCAGGCCAGGAGCTCTGAAAGCAACCACTCAGCACTGCCACACCTCCTGCCACTTCTCACCCCAGCCGCAGGGGCCACACCGTGCTCTTCCTTCACCTTTACAACAGAGGTCCAGACTAACATTTTATTCTCTCTTTGGAATTTATGGGCTGAGGAGTCTGGAAACCACCACAGCTGCTGGTGATTCACTCTTCTGAAGTCCGCTGTGGACAATCTGGTCACTGGTTGGGTCCTCCCTAGGGCTGAAACTGTGGCTCACTGGGGACTGCACTCAGCTTTCAGCATGCTGTGATAGAACTTTCCTGTCAGCCTGCCATGCTGCTTTCAGTGGGAGACATGTTTCTCTCTGTCTCTTTGTGAGTTCTGTAGCTTTAAATTTTGTTTAGAGTCATTTTTTACAAGTCTTGGATATGGTTTAAGCCATAGCCTATACCAAGTTTATGCTTTTACTCCACCATCTTGGCTCCACCTCCCTAGCAGAGGTCTTTTCATCTTGACTCAAGGCTGGCTCCTAAATTCCATGTTTCCTTTACCATAGGTCAAGCTCCTGCCTGAATCTACCCAATCATCACCTGGATTCACAGGTGGGAAGGTCTCAGTTCCTCATCCATCTCTTCATTCAGTTCCTTATTGAAACCCACAGTATCCAATCCACCTCAAGTCCTTCACAGTTTCTGTTTCTGGGAAGACAAAGCTCTACAGAGCCACAATAACATTCATGCAAATTGCCAGCACCCTAATCAATTCACTATCTGTCTGTGAAGTCAACAGAGACCCACCAACAAGATCTGAGAACTCAACACACATATCAGTACTGTCCCAGGACCTCTGAAACCCTCCTCCAGGACTTCTGTAAAGAGACAACAAGAAAATCCTCTTTCAAGGCTTCCAGTAAGGTCCCAGGGTTTCTGTACAAAGTATCACAAACAAAAATCAACACAAACAGAACAAACAGAGTGCCCTGGCCACCACAAAGTTCCCGTTCTCAATTCTGCTCTTTCCCAACTTGGATTTCTCCTTATATATGGTTATTAGCTCCTCCCTGATCTGCCCCCTTCCTGTTGCATCAGCAAGTTCCTCCCACTGTGGGGTTCACAAGTTCTGTTTCTTAACAAAGATGATATAATCATGGGCAAGGCTTAAAAGAAACTTGAACTGAAACAAGGTGCTAAATAATTAAATAGCTAAAACAAGGCACTAAGTACTTCTTTGCTTGCCATTGCCATTTTTGCCCTAAAGAATGTCACAAAGTTGATTAAATTTTAGCTGACAGAAAATGACAATAATCACATGTGAGAGGTACTTTTAAATCAGCTATGTGAAGTCATGACTATTGTTTGTTTATAAACAAACCCCAAATCAAAATGCCAAACTAGAAGAAAAAAAGAAAGAGTAAAATTGTAGTAACTGTGGCCTGACCTATTCAAAAGGCTAAACATATATACATATATGTATGTATGTGTATATATGTGTATGTGCATCTGATAACTGTTTCCTCCTTAAATATTAACCAATGTAAATTAGTTATGAAAATAACATTAATCAAAAAGACAAGCCAACTAAAGCAGAAAAGACTAGATTTCAATCCAAGAAAATGTGAAAACCATTGGCAAGATAGTTTGGAATTTAAGATAATTTGCAACTCTTATAAATGACAGTAGATTTTACTCAGAAACTCATAAAGGATAGTGGAATATTAAAAGATATGTGAAGACAGATTGCCATGAGTCAATTACAAATCAAGTAATTTTACAGACATTCATAGATAACATCAAAAGAAAATAAGTAAGTAAAGAAAGAAGAAATCTGAAAGTATTTCTAAAGTGATCCATTTTAAAACACATGATGAAAAACTTCCAAAAAAGTGATCCAATGGTTCATCAAAGGCTTGAAATTTCAAAACTTTTGAAGATTATGTCAGCAGAAGGCAAGTTTTGGCATATTTTGCTATCATGGGGGAGAAAAAGATATTTAGTGCAGTCCCATAAATAAATTTAATCTGTTTTCTCAGAATTAGCCTAGCTATAAATGTCATAATTTTCAGAAATAGGTTGGTCACTCAGAGGTGAGCATTTAGTTCTCTATTCTGTGTCATAATATGTCTAGAACTAAAAATTCCACATCCTAGTTTAAAGATCAATTTTACTTGTCTGGAAATCAGTTCCAATGTTTCATCACTATGATGGTGAATAAGTTTTTAATAGTAGTCAAGTAAAATTATTAATGTAAATATATTTTCTTTTTTGTATATTTAAAAACTAACAAAACGAGTGTTTAGCAACATCAAAAAAGGTTTCATATATTTGAAGACAATAACTAAGAGAAAATTTTAGTTGAGAATTAAGAAATATTGCTAAATCACTAAGTTTACGAACAGAGAAAACTGGAGAGAGGTGGAAGAGAGAAAAAAGAAGAGAAGAGAGAGAAAATGCAAGAACAGAGAAGAAGCAAAAAGAAGAGCAAAGAGGAAAAAGAACAAAGTTAGATTTAGTATTTAGGAATGTATTAAATTTTTAATTTTGTCTCAATCCTGATACTCAGGTGCTTGAAGGAAAATATTAGACTAGAGAAAAAATAGAAATTAAATGGGAACCTATAATTGTCACTGAAATAATACTATTCCTAAGTATGTACCTCTTATCCCCAATTAGAACATGAGGCTATCTTGGAGAAATTCCCAGGATTAAGAGATGTGAGCCAGTTTGCTCATTCAGAAGAGTAATTATTTTTTCTCATTGTTTGTACTAAAGCAAATTCCATTTTCTATTTCTGAACATTTGGCTACTTTCCATGTTTCCTCTGAATCCTTTGAGTACACTTTCACAAATTCTAAATATATTGAGGAAATCCTTCTTAACTCTTCTTATTTTTATTTGAGCCAAGTCATGCATTAATGGGGGGAAATGGACAGATATTTTAAAAAATGTAAGAAAATATATATTTTGGATTCTGACTTCATATTCATAAGAAATTCTTAAACCTAAGCAAACTTAGTAAGATATTATATTGATGTTAATTTTAAGAGACTCTACCATCTAATCAATAATACCACCATTAACTGCTATTTTTCCTCGATCTTTCCTCCATTCACTTTCTTTTTTATTAATTGATTTTAGTCTTCATTCACTTCCACAAGATTTTGAAGTCCAAGTTTTCTTGCCATCTCTCCTCTCACCCCATCCCAAGATGGCATGTATTCTGATTACCCTTTCCCCCAGTCTACCTTCCCCCCATTACCCTACCTTTCCTCTCCTATCCCCCCCCCTTCACTTTCTTTTAGGGCAAGAGAGATTTCTATACTCCACTGCCTGTATATTTTATTTCCCAGTTGCATGTAAAGACAATTTTAACATTTATTTTCAAAACTTTGAGTTCCAAATTCTCTCCGTTCTTTCCTCCCTACCCATGCTCCTTGAGAAGGCAAGCAATTCAATATAGGTTAAACATGTGTAGTTATGCAAATCACTTTCATAATATCATGTTGTGAAAGATTAACTATATTTCCTTCCATCATATCCCACCCCATGTTTATTCTAAACATTTAATTTTTATTCTAAAATAGTAAAAAAAATCATCTAGAAGAAAAAAATTTAAGAATATTAAATAATTTAATAAAAAATGTGAAGGAAAATGACCTAGCACTTCCAGATTTCAAAGTATATCACAGAGTGATAGTCATTAAAATAATTTGATATTAGTGAAGAAACGAAATGGTAGATCAGTGGAATAGATTAAGTACATAATACACAGTTGTAAATAACTACAGTGATCAATGTTTGATAAACACAAACATCTAGATTTTGGAGGTAAGAAACCAACATTTGACAAAAATTTCTTAGAATACTGGAAAGCAACTCAGCAGAAATTAGACATAGACCAACATCTCATACTGTACACCAAGATAAGATTAGCATGTTTAAAAGATTTAGACATAATGGGAAATATCAGAAGTAAATTAGGAAAGCATTGAAAAATGTACCTCTTATAGGGCAGAAGTTAGAAGCACCCACTTTTGAAAAGGGGAGGGATCAAAGTAGAGAATAGAACAAGTGGGAGGTGGGATAGGAGGGAGGGAAATATAGTCAGTCTTTTACAATGTATCTACTATGTTATTGTTTTGCATTAGCCACACATGTACAACCTATACTGAACTGCTTTTCTTCCCAGTAAGGGTGGGTGACAAGGGAGGAAGGGAATGAATCTAGAATTCAAAGTTTTAAAATCAAATATTCAAATATATATATAATTATTAATACTATTATACATGTAATTGGGAAATAAGATATACAGGCACTGGGGCATAGAGATCCACTGGAAAAGTTGAAAGGAGTATGGGAGAAAATATGGGAGAGAGCAGATTGGAGGAGGGGATATCCTGTGGGAATGCTATTTTGGGGCAGTGGGTAGGGGAAAAAAAGGGAAAACATTTGTAACTCAAAATCTGGCAGAAATGAACGATGTAAATCAGAAGTTAATAAAGCATTTGAAAAATTAAAAAAAATTAAAAATATTTAATAAAAACCTATCTAATAAATAACAAAAAGAAAAATGTACCTCTTAGCTTTATGGGTAAAGGAAGAGTTTATGACCAAACAATAGACAGAAAAGGTTACAGGACATGAAATTTATTGATTGATTGATTATATAAAATTAAAAAGCTTTTGCAAATTAACAAAAAACAAATTAATGAAACCAAAATTAAAAGGAAAACAGGAAATGGGGAAGGTGGGATTTACAACAAATTCATGTGATAAAGGTCTTATTTCTCAAATGTGTAGGACATTAAGGAAATGTTATTTAAAAAACTTTTTCTGATTGATTAATGATCAAAGGATAGGAACAGGCAGTTTTCAGAAAAACAAATCAAAGTTATCAATAGTCACATGAAAAAATGCTCTAAATCTTTAATGATTAGAGAAATGGAAGTTAAAAATATATGAAATGGAAGTTACCACCTCACTTCTGTCAGATTGACTAACTTGGCAGAAAAGTAAAAGGACAAGTAGTGGAAGGGACATGGAAATGTTGGAAATTAATGCACTGTTGGTGGAGTTATGAACTAGTACAATCATTTTTGATATTTGGAATGCAATACATACCTTTTGATCTAGCAATATCCCTTTTAGGTCTGTATCACCAAAAGATCTAAGTAAAGTAAAAAAAGACATGTTTTTACAAAAATATTTATAGCAGCTCTCTTTGTGGTGGCAAAGAAGTAGAAATTGAAGGGATGCTCTTCTATTGGGGAATAGCTAAATAAGTTGTGATATATGATTGTGATGGAATACTAAAGTGGTATAAAAAGTGATAAGCAGGCTTGTTTCAGAAAAACCTGGGAAGACGTATATGATACTGATGCAAAGGAAAGTAATTAGAACCAAGAGAACATTGTATGCTGTAACAGCAATATCATAGAGATGATGAACTATGAAAACCTTCACTACTCTGATTAAAATAATGACCCAAGACAATTCTAGAGAATTCATGATTTAAAATGTTATACACCTTCAGAGACAGAACTGATGAACTGTAAATGCAGATTGAGGCATGTGTTTTTTTTTTACTTTATTTTTCTTGTGTTTTCTTTGGCAACATGGCTATTATGAAAATGTGTTTTGCATGAATCCATATTTGTAATAAGTATCAATCTGCTTGCCTTTTAAAGGAGGGTGGAGAGGCGGGAAAGAAAGTTTGGAACTCAAAATTTTCAAAATGATTGTTTAAAAAATTTATTTGTATTTTGGAAATGTCAAATAAAAATAATTTGAAAGAAGAAAAAGATTCTGAAATAGAAACATAAGAAGTAAGTCATTCCATGCCCATGAATATTTTTAATATATAAAAGCAGTGGATGAAATATTACATCTAAGAAACAGCTAGTACTCCATTTTTGGTATAATATTCTATGTGTGTGAAGCAGATGTATGAAATAAGGCCAGTAAAATAACTTTGAGCCAAATTTTGCATGGTCATGAATGTCAGTTTCAGGTTTTTACATTCCACCATTTTATCTTAGGAGAAAAAAGGAGTTACTTATTATGTTTTAGGAGAGGAGTAATACAATTAAACATATGGATTAACATTATTTTGCCAGATATGTTATGAGTGTATTGCAGAGGAGAAAGATTAAGGACACCAATAATGACACTTTTGTAATATTTTTTGTAATAGGCAAGATCTGGGATGGTGGCATGTGAGTCTGTGATTGAGAAGAAAGGGACAGATTTGAAAGATGTGAAAGAGTTGAAAGGAATTGGCTATCACCTGGTGATAGTGAAAGAAACAGTTGCTATTTTCAAAACAAAAAAACAAATTTTAAATGCCTACAAAGTATGTCATCATTATTAGTGCTAGAAATACAAATAGAAAATAAATAGTCTCTGTCCTAAAATGTTCATTATACTGGGAGGATAAGACATTACATTATTCCCAATCCTTAATAGACATTAAAGGAAATCTCTAACTTTTGTTCACTGAAAGGATCATTATCTTCCTTAATTAATGCATATATAGAAGATTGTAGTTTTAAAATTAGGAACTGAGAGCCTACTCAGCACCAGTTAGAAGACCTAGTTTTGAAGCTCAGCTTTGACAATTTGCTCCATATGTGGCCTTGGACAAGTTGACTAACCTTACATCCTTAGAGTCCTCATCTTCAGAGTTAGGAAGTGGATTATATAAACCTAATGTGTTTTCAATATCTAAAGCCAAGATTTCAATGACATTTCTTGAGTAATTAGCAATCATGAATATTCTCTGACCTGTAAATCATATCTCTTCTTTAATCTTATTAGAGGCAAAATGGGCTAAGTTGTACTTCCCAGAAAATATAACTACAAACTTTGAATAGACAAAATATGTATAACCATGATTTTTCTTCAGAGAGATATTCACTATTACCTGGTAGTTCCTGCCTGCATCTGTAGCAAAAAAAGATGATGTAAAGATTTTTGAAGCTAGAAGGGACCTTAAAGATTATCTCATCTAACAGTTATTTTTTTTAATTCTATAGATAAAAGAAATAATGCTCAGGTTAAGTATATGCAGATAATCCTCACATCTGGTTAGTGGTAGAATGGAACTAGAACTCCAATTCTCTGACTCTAAGGCTAGGGACATTTCTACTATTCAACCCTTGATCTCCTCTTTCCTACCTCTTTGCACAGCTAATGAGAAAAAAGGCAAACTTCTAAGCCAGGATGCTCAATATTTTACTGGTGAATACTCAGAGCCAAATTTGCTTTGGTTATAATAGAAACTGAGAGAGGGCATAGATTTTCTTTCTCATTATTATTCTTTTGTAAAAGGCCATTCAAGTGCCTTGGAGTCTGTTTTTCAGTCAATCTTGACTGCTGAGAAATTGACAAGATGACAAGTCTTAAAGAGGGTAATCAGAAAGTAATGATATAAAAGTGAGATTCAGTATCCCATCTGATCTTCAATAACTGCTAAGCATGAACCTCAAGAAAATATGTAAAGTGTAGGGAGTATCTGTGAAGAATTTAGGTGTTTTGAATCATGAGAATCAATATATTTAGTAAAGAAGGTGATACTTTTCTCCCAGAGAATTATATAATGGTAGTTTAAGGGATTCCAATTGTCAGAGTTCTCAGAGATACATTATTTTAAAACGCTTCCAATCTAAAGCTAAAATTCAAGGAGAGTGGAGAGTTCATATTAATAAATTACTATTACTAGCACTTCCATATCACTTAGTCTAAGTCAGTAGAAACAATTTCCATAGCTTCAATAAAGGTATTCCTAGCTATGATTCTCTCAATCCTAAATAAAGACACAATATGACCATGAAACATGTTAAGATCAATGAAATACAATCTTTCAGTAGTGAGCAACTCATGCAAAGAATTTTAACTTCAGATTGAGAAGTATATGCAGGTGTTATAATATCCCATGCTGACCTAGAAATCTGATCATCCATCTGCTTCTTAAATAACTGTTTACTGTTCTGATTTTCAGAAAACAGCAAAGAATATGAAGATGGATCAGGAGATATGACAAAAGGAATTTTGTTCAAATTCTTGACCGGGTATAGCTCATTGATGTGCGATAATATTTAAAAGCAAACACATTAGTTGAGGGAAAAGAAAATACAAGCTGATATAAAGCAAGAAAAGTTTATATTTACCCAACACTTCCAGGATTGTTGTTGTTCCTTAGGTGGTAAAAAATATTTATCCTCATTTAATAGTTGAGAAAAATGAAACAGAGAGATTAAATGATTTGTTGAGAGTTACATATAAAATAAATAACAGAGATAGACTTTTACCAAATGAACTCTAAGAGCTTGTTGAAACATACTATAATATCACTCAATAGGGTCAGAAATAGCACCATATATAATGTAAAAAAAGTACATGCCTCATAAGGTAGATGTTCCAAAAGATTTTTATGGAGTTTTAATATCATTCAATCAAGTATACATATTGATGAAAATGAGATTGTTTCTATTTTATTAAACTTAAAAAAATTGGGTGGGGGGATGGTTCTCATCTGTGATTTTATTGGTATAGGAAACTTGTGGAAGTTTCCTCTACTGATATACAGATTAAAAACTTAGATCAATCTTGGTATGTTTTTGTGGACTTACATATATTTGTGACTATATGTATCTTATCAAGTTTTACTTCATTATTCACAAGAAGGTTTCCCTGGGTTCTTGAAGGCTACATCACCAGATTTCAGAGTCGGCTGGCTTTACCATACTGGAAAGTCTTTGAGTCCAGTCCTGAAAATAAATTGGGTTTGTTTCAAAAACTAGTTCAGTTAAGCATAAAAGGCTCATGCCTGAACACTTGGTGATGAAATCCTTGGCAATGACAAGCTATAAAAGGAAGAAACATACAAAATATCACCCAATCCTATGCATCTTCCTTTATCTACAGTGACAATGGCAGAGCAGTGGAAAAGGTACAGAAAATGCTACGGATCTGCAGAGTTTTTTAGATTGTTTACTAGCTCTAGCTTTGTTATTGGCATTAAAAGACTAGATCTCTGTTCATTGATCAAGAGTTCAAATTATTTGAAGGAAATGAATAAGAAACTTGTTAGAAATAACATTTAAATGTTTAAAAATGAAGTTGTAGCTAAATGGAAGGATAGATCACAGGTTCTCCTTACTGAGGCAAAGTAAGGAGTTGGGGCAGTTCAGTTTGTTATGTTTCCAAAGGCAACAAGAAACACAAGTGATCTCTTTATTGCAAGATCCAAGGGCCTGTTCTCACTCCTCATATCTTAATCTCTCTTCATTTTTGATGCCATGGATCAATCCATCTTTTGGATATTCTTTCTTTCCTGAGCTTTCATGACTTTATTATGGTTCTCCTCTTATGTCTCAGACCAATCCTTCTTCATCTCTCTCATCAGGTCATTATCCATTCATCCATGCCCTGCCCCTATGAATGGGTACACAAGAGGTCTATATGTTGGGGCTATCTCTTTTCTTAATATAACTGAATAATTATATTATGTTACATTATATACTATACATAATAACATAACTGAATCCTTCTGAACCAATGGAGTCACCAAAGGAAATAGTGTAGAGGGAGAAGGTAAGAAGGTCCAAGACATGCCATGCTGATTCTATCTTCTTAACACCTCTCATCCATCCATCATCTTATATTTAGGCCATTACCGTGTTGCTTAAGACCTGCATCCTTTCTTATCTATTCATTGTGATTGTCTTTTACTTAGGCTCATTGTATCTAGATTCTTCCCTTCCCAGCTTCATAAACAACAATGTCAAACATATTCTTAAAGTGCAGGTCTGATCATGCAGAGGTAATGGGGAGTCAACAGCAACAACAACAAAAATAAGTGGATAAAGAGATAAAGTGGATAAATTACTATTGTCCAGATTATGTCATTGAGTTATATGGACAATTTATAAAGCTCATCAATACATTTATCTGTCTACTTGTCTGCCTGTTTATCCACACATATGTGTATGTATATAAAACATAAAGGTAAACATGTATATATTATTTATCTACATCTGTGGATATCTATCTATATCTATTCACACCTATGGATGGTAGAGAAAAGACAGATGGTGGATGGATAGATAAACCTTATATAGATAGTAAAAAATAGAGAGGTAAAGCCTAAAACATAAATAGAAGGAAAGGAGATTAGAATTCTATGGGAAATTGAAAAGTTTCTGAATTATATCTAAACTTTTCCTTAAAAAAGAACTTTTAAATATAAATATCCTATAAGTTATGTGTCATGTAACACTACAGTCTCCAACAAACTAAAAATGTGGATAACAAAGAAAAAATGCAGAGGCACATGGTTTGTGGTAGGAGATTGCAACAAATAACAAATAAGGAGCTTTAAATCAGAAGAAGAATGAAGAATGGTATCAAGGAAATTTAAGACAGAAAGAGGAAGATAGCCTAGTAATGGATGAAAAAAAGGTACAACCACTGGATAGTTCATGTGCTCCTCTTTTATACTAGTAAAGATGAAAGAAAGATGGAAAATCCCCAAGAATGTTGAGTGGACTCTCACACTGAGAATTTCCCTAAATAATTCGCTGAAGGTAAATTTTTGGTAGGACATAGAAAAGAATTATATCAGGTGCATAGGCATGGATATGTGTGATCTGCATTGTTAAAAGGAACAGTCACATCACAAAAATCACAGAACTACTTGAGTATATTATTTATCTATCTACCTATCTATCTATCTATGATCTATCTATCTATCTATCCACATACATACACACTTGCATTTGCTCATGGAAATATTCATTTCTGTTGTTTAATCACCATGAAGAACCCCTATTGTAGGTCTTAAATCATCTGTGGCATATAATTTGGAAGCACTGAAAGGTGGGGAAGTTAAGTAACTTAACCATGGTCACAAAACTAATTTGTCACAGACAGAACTCGAAGCCATATTTTCCTGATGTTCTATTCACTATATTCTTTTGCCCCTCATAAAAAGCATGCTATATTGTGTATATTCATATATAATATATATGCATATTATATATAGACATATATCATATATAAATGCCACACACACACACACACATATATATATATATATATCTATATGAGAATGTGTGCATATTTAACTTTTCTAAAGCATAGCATAGACTCATCCCAACCTGGAACCAGTCCAGTGCCAAAGGACTAAAAGAAAAATGGTTGAAGAAGCTATTTGCACCTACAGGCTACACCTATGAATTAAACTCACTGCACAGTCAGCTTGGGTGAAATTAGAAAGGAAACTGCCCAAGCATGTCAAATGTTTAAGCTTTAAGACTCTTGGTAGAATGAAACAAAAGAGGAAAGGATCCAGGGGTGCTTTAGCATAATCAAGCTGGCTCAAGCCGCTGAAGGCACAGCTGGGATTGAGAGCTCACTGCTGTGAGGAAACTTGTAATTGTATTCCTGCCACAATCACCAGTGGATGTGTGTAGGTTAAATTTCCTGGCTAAGAAAGCAAAGAAAGGGATAAAGCCATACAAAGGAAAGTAATAGGTATTTCTTATTCAATTTTTAAAATGGCATTATAGCCTAAATCTCTCTCTCTCTCTTAAACTGTCCACCACATAAAGCTGTTTCATATACAGTACTGCACCTTGGGACCTTTCTTGCAACCTTACAGTGTGTGTATTCCAATCTCAGAATTCTCTATTTCTAGAGCAAAGGACCCATTTCATTGTAACTAAAATCTTCCTTTTGTTTCAGAACCTGGCAGAGCTATCACACTGACAGCCAATGAGTCTGACCCTTTCTAAGCCTAGATATAGAGCAGGCATCAGCAGGGATTGTATCCCCTCTATTGACCTGACTCCTCCCAGGTAGATTTTCAATTCATTTCCATTAGTGAATTTTACCTACACCTTTTTTTCATATTGCCAACAGAGGGTCAAGCTCATTAAAAGAAGTCTCGATGATACTTTTTAGATGAAGACATCGATCCACTGAAGGTAGAAACAATGCTCTGTCACCCACAACATATACATTACCAGATGGGTGAGCTGTCAGCCTGGAGAAACAGGAGTTAGAATACTGTTACCCAGGAGGAGAGTTAGGGAAGTGTAGGTTTCAATGAGGGCAGGGATGAGAATGGAAAATATTATATCATCTGAAATTGTTCTTACACCTGACTCCAGGGCTGGTGCTCTATTCAGAATTAACAATATTTGAGCAAAATAGAGTAATAACCTATTTCCTCTTCCTCTGTCTTGTTTAAATAATAATTCATTTCTTAGCATCCAGTAGATTGTTTATCTACATAGCCAATGATATAGTCACTTTTAATTAAGTGTGAAAAATGTGTGTATAAAGGGTTCCTCAAATAATGGGGATAATTACTTGAGTGGCAGCTAGGTCGTACAGTAGATGTTTTAGTCAGAGAGATGAATTCAGATTCAGACTTATCTAGCTGTGTGACCTGAGACAGATCATTTAATCTCTTTGTACAAATTTCCTCAGATGTTTATTAGTTATGTGATCATGGGCAAGTTATTTAGTCCTGTCTGCCTCAGTTTCCTCATCTGTAAAATGAGCTTGAGAAAGAAATGACAAACCACTACAGTATCTTTGCCAAATAAACATCAATTGAAGAATTGGACATAAATAAAACTACTAAACAATAGGAATGTGAATCTATCTGCCATTCAAGACATAACTTCTTAAAGACTTCATTGTCTTTTTTTGTCAAAATATTAGATTTGAATTACAATGCCTTATCAATGTTACTCTTTAAAACAGCTAACATTTATGTAGCATTTTGCAGTTTATTAAGCACTCTACCCTTATTATCTGATTTCATGAGGATAGCAGTGCAAGAATTATCTACAACTTGTAGATGTTCAAAATGAGTTATAGAGAGGATTTGACTTACCCAAGAAAACACAGTTAATGAATGACAGAAGTGAGACTTGAAATCAGCTTCTGTAATTCTGGATGCAATGGTCCTTTGACTTTACCACAAAGCTTAGAATGGTATTTTCTCTAAGAAACAACACCTGCACTTAAATTTCCCAAAATTCCTTGCAAAGAACCCCAATTGCCTAAAGTTGTTTGCAATGAAGCAACTGATGCTTTAATGAGGAGGGAAATCTAACAGGAAATAATAATCACAGTTTATATGAAATGGTTTAATTTCACTACTTTAGTCCTTGAAATCTCAGTCACAGAAAATAATTAGGGAAACATTAGATTAAAATATTGACATATCCTTACTTAGGTGAGTAAGTTCTCAAACATATTTTGGATAAGAAAAAAATGCTATAATGGGATCCCAAATCAAGCCTTGTAAACAAGCTAAGAGGTCAGCTAGTCCATTCCCCTCGTTTTACCTATGATAAAATTGAGGACCAGGATGTTTAACTTACTTGCTCAATAGTCATAACGACATAGTGATGGCTGTTAATTACACTTAGGACATTGTATTACCTATTCTATTACAAAATCACACTCTGTTTCCACAACATTGGTTTTGGTTTGTTTGGTGATTTTCTTTGTTTTCTTTTCCCATGCCTTTAAGTGATCATATTTTCGTATTTTGATTTTTATAATATTCTTAACATCTTTTAAACTCTTCCAAAAAAATTGACCACATGTATAAAATCAAACATGATCTATTTTAACAAGATTACTAGTAAAACAATACCCTTGGAATCTAGTGATATTTTAAAAGAAAATAAATAATTGGCAAAAAGAACATTGCCCTACACTGGTGACCTAATTACTTTGGTTTCATCATGGATAATATCCCTAAGACCTGGAGCTAGATGACATCTGAATGCTAGAAAAAGTAGTCTCATGGTCTTTGTAACCTTTACTCATTCTGCAGATTTCATTGTTTCAGAAGTGGGATTTAGGAGTTTAAGAATAGTGGAGAGAATCATTAAATCTCAGGCTCTGAACATTTGTGGTTTTATCTAATCCTCTCTATAGCCAAGGAGAAATCTCTTCTATAATTTCTGAAGAGTTGCAATCCCCTTTGTGAAGGCCACCAATGGAGAAAAATCATCCTTCTTAATATAGTTCAACTGACTTTCCAAAAACTCTAATTATTAGAATTTTTTCTTCATTAATCGTAAACCTATCTCTTGGCAACTTTGACCCTTTAATCCTAATTTTGCCCTCTGGGGACAAGCAAAAAAAGTCTAATATTTATTCTACATTTCTATCCTTCAAATACTTGAAGACAGCTCTAATATCCTTTCTAAAGTTTTTCCAGGTTGAACAAACCCATTTCCTTCCATTCATCCTATGCCAGGATTTCAAGAACTTTTATCATCTTTATTATCCTCCTTTAGATTTGATATCCAGAATTGAATCTAAAATTTCAGATGTGCATTCACATAGGGCATGCAGTAACATAATGCCCTCAAATCCTTTTGACATGAATTGTTTTATAGTCATTTAATCATCATATGTTTGTTTACTTTACTTTTTAAACCAAATATAAGATGTTACATTTATTGGTATGAAATTTCAGGTTATTAAATTTCCTCTGTAATTCTAGTATGTAATAATGTTTTTAGACTCTCTTGCCCAACATGATTATTCTTCCCAAGTTTTGTATTATCTACAATATTATAAGGACATCATCTATGAATTCATAGGTTAAAAGGCACTGACAAAAATGTAAAATTTATTTGTGTGAAGCAAATAAATTGGTGTAAAGCGAAAAATTTTGGTCAAATTGAAGAACTTCAATATAAAATAACTCTTGAGGGGAGAATGTAGGAAACCCTTCATATAACAAGGAAAATTAGTCTGAAATACACCACTACTATTCATTTATTAAAGAGGAAAAATGAGAATATGAAAGTGAACACCAAAATTAAAGGGAATGTGATATTCAAAAAAAAAAAGGAATTTAATTATACCAATATTTTACAGTCCCCAAAAGCATATCTTTCCAAGTTGAGATTAATAATCAGTTTTCAAAGATATTTTAGCAAAAGGAGAGATTTATGTTATCCCATACCAGAAACCAGGGGTAAGAAAGGCATTTAACATGCAACCTCATCCAAGCAAAGAAACATAAGATAAGTAATCAAGAATCATTAATAAGAAAAGACAATGCATTTAATCGTGATTTCGTGTCATTAGGGAAAAATATGTTTATTTAAAAAGAAAAAAAAGCTTTTTTCATTCTTTGAAATGGTTGAAATAATAATAAGATAACATTTATGCGAAATTTGAAGAGGGGGCTATAACTCTACCTCCAGTCTATTCTTAGTTTCCCATGCTGGCAATTTTTATGAGGATGCCACCAGGACACTGGTGTAGAGATGAGAAGTCCAAAATCCTATGGATCTTCGAAATATTTGAGATTCTTCAGGTCAGACAGAGACCAAGACCAAAGTTAAGGCCTCTCTTTCTTCAATAGACAACTGATTCTCAAGGATTTGCTGGAATGCTCTTAGTGTCTCTGCTTGATTCCTCCATCTCTATCTTTCTCTGTCTCTGCCTAAGTCTTTCTCTAAGGCTGTCTGTCTCTCTGTGTATGTCTCTTTCTCTACATTTCTATCTCTCTAATTTTCTACCTCTCTGTCTCTGTCTTTTTCTCTGTTGGTCTGTTTCTCTTTCTCTCTGTGTCTCGGTTTCTGTGTGTCACTGTTTCTGTCTCTCTCTCTCTCTCTCTCTCTCTCTCTCTCTCTCTCTCTCTCTCTCTCTGTGTGTGTGTGTGTGTGTGTGTGCATGTGTCTCTCTGCCTCTCTGTCTTTGTCTGTCTCTGTCTGTTTCTGCCTCTGTCTCTCTGTCTGTCCCTCTCTGTCTCTGCCTCTCTGTCTCTGTTTCTGCCTCTGTCTCTGTGTCTCTGTCTCTCCCTGTCTCTCTCTGTCTCTGTCTCTCTCTCTGTGTCTGTCTCTGCCTCTCTGTCTGTCTGTCTCTGTTTCTGCCTCTGTCTCTCTCTGTCTCTCTCTCTTTCTCTGTCTCTCTGTCTGTCTCTCTGTCTCTCTCTCTTTCTCTCTGTCTCCCTGTCTCTCTCTCTCTGTCTCTGTCTCTCTCTGTCTCTGTCTCTATCTCTGTCTCTGTCTCTGTCTCTCTTCTCTAGATAAATCACTCAGCATATGAAATTAAATTCTTTGGTCAACTCCACTTCCTGTCTGGCATCTTTTAATTTCATCCACAAAAGATTTCAAAGACTTTCCATCTCTGTTGTTGGGTGAAATTACTTGATTGATTTACTCAATCATTTCAGTTTTAAACATTTATTAATAAATCATTATCTTAGAGGTTGAGAGAACAGAGAAAAATGCAGTATTTAAAGAGCATCAATAGAAAAGGGGCACTGTGAATTCAGAGATGCATTAGCTAGGTGGAAAGAAGGAAGGAAAGAAGGTTGTAGCCTCTCCCACATCTTTCACCCTAGATAGAGGAACTTTAGAGAATTTGAGTAGTAGAATATGATTAAAGGGAGAATAAATTGAATTCTTATTTTAGGTAGAGGACTGTGATAAAGGCCTCACACTGAGTTCTGATAGAGGGACCTAATACTTCAGAACACCTTCTTCTCCAGTCAGGGGTAAATCTTAAGGTCACATCCTACTCCACTGGAGAACAAGTTTTCATCTATGAGAGGCATGTGGATGGTGAATGACCAGATATATATTCAGAAGGTGGTAGCATTAATCTCAGCATGAATATGAGTACAAAAAGGCTTATTGTAGCACCAGATGTATTATTGTGTATATAAATCTTTTGCACTCCATCATACAGCATCTAATAAGTATTTGTAGGGAGAAGAAAGAGGAGGAGAAGAAGAAGGAGGAGGAGGAGCAGAAGGAGAAAAGAATACAAGAGATGAGAGAGAAGGAGGAAAAGAAGGAAGAGGAGGAAGATAACTCTTTGAAAGAGGAAGAAGGAAAATAAATTAAGATGAGAAGAGGGAAGAGGAGGAGGAGGAAAGGGAGGGTAGAAAGAAAGAGTGATGGGGAATAGACTTGAAAGATACCCATAATAAACACCATTTTACTATTTTTAAATAATACTATTAATTATTTGTTCTTGATGGAGACTGAATAAGGCTTTTACCACTCAAAATTACAAATTTATGTGATTTTAATAAAGAGAAGGAAAAAACAAACACAAACATCATGGATGGAAAATTAGATTTCAATCTTTTCTAGAAGTGGACTGGCATAAAAAAAGTCATGATTTAACTTAAATTACCTGGAAATTAATGCTATAAATAAATCAATTCAAACTAAATTATTGAATAATTAATCAATCTGGAGTACAGAGAATATTTCAATACAAAAATTTCAAGGAATTGGGGTCGGGACAGTATAACAGGAGATAAATTGATGCTTTTATATAGCATGTGGGCTTAAGGGATTTGTAGAGATAGTGCATGGTAGAAGATGGAGCAACCTTCAACCTTTTATTCTCCCACAGAGTCAATCTATAATCACCAGGCTATTTCTCTCAGAAAGAAGTTTGAGTGACTCCTTTATTTTTGTAAGATAAACTACGAACTCCTCAGCTTTAGTCTTATAAACTTGTACTGCCTGGCAAAGTCCAAGGCAAATAGTAGCTAAATTTAAAAATTAAATTAAGAAACAAAAAATTATGTTTGCCATAAAAAAAAGACCTTCAAATATAACGGATAGAACTTTAGAATAATACATCTATTCCAAACTTGTTGGAAAAAGGAGGAGGAAATGGAATAATGTTTTCCAAATCGCAATGGATGTAGTCCAGTGTGACTCATCCTACAAAACTGAGCTTAATCATATGGGGGAAAAAGATGTACATGCAATAATCAAGATGTTTGAAATGATTTTTAAAAGACAATCAAAACTGAAGAGATAATTTGTTCCTTGAATATCCCAAAAAGAAATACAGGTAGACTGAATAAATGTAAGAGAGAAGGCTAAAACAGCGATAGAGATTCAAAGAAGAGTACACAAGGAGACAGGGGTGAAAGTGAGTATCTGGTAGAGGTAAGAGTGAAGAGGTGAGGGGTGGCCAGGTAGCACAGTGAATAAGAGCACCGGCTCCAGTGTCAGGATGACCCGGGGATCGAATCCTGGGCTCAGACACTTAGCACCCACCCAGAAACACCTGGCTGTGTAACCTTGAGCAAGTTACTTAACTCCAATTGCTTTAAAAAGAAAAGAAAAAAAAACGAGTGATGAGGTGAACAGAAGTCATTATGAACAGAAACTGGCAATAACCTACCTATGGTTGAATGCTCCTTTGGTGAGACTACATTACCATAAGAGAGAGTACATGAAAGGGGAAGAAGGTAGCAGGAGGATAGAGAGGAGTGTGTGACACATTGAGGTCAAATAAAAGGCTAGCAAGGAAAAAAAAAAGTGACCTCTGTGGCCTCAGAAAGAGCAGAATCTACAGGGGTTTGTGTGAAGAGGAGAGGGGGAAAAAGTAATAATGTGTGGGACAGAAAAAGCCCTTAACTTGGAGATGGAAGAGGTTTCCACTGATGAATAGACTTAGTTTAAAACAGATGAAGATCTTACATAAGGCCAGGAGTTTGGTGCTTGAAAAATATACTTCTCCTGGAAGGAGGGAACTTGGAACCCCTGGGTGGGGACTGGATACTGGAGGAGTGGGACAACATGGACACTGGGAGATTTGCAGACATAAATGTAGGGGGGAAATAGTTCAAAAAAAGAGGATCTAAACCAATAGTGGGCTTCATAGTCAAGGATGTGGATAGAAAAAATCTACCATGGGGCAGTGTCCTCTCTGATACTCACAATAATTGGCAATATTCTGGAAGTGAGGAATAATGAAAAGGGGAATGCAAGTGTTATGCTCTACAGGGCAGTGATGGAAAGTACTCAGAGGTGAGAGTCTAGAATGGATACCTTGGAAATTTGATTGTGTAAAAAATTGAGAAAAAAGAGAGTGAGCAGATTACTACAGTGGTAATAAAGCAGAATAAAGATCTAGAGAAAACAGAAAAAGAAGATGGATAATGAAGAGAGCAAGAAAAATCATTTTTTGAAAGGGGTACAAAAAGTGAAACTTTAAAAAACTAATAAATATTACTGACTGAAGGGGAAAAGGGGAAGGGGAAATCTACCTGATTTGAAAAAAAAAAGAGAAATGAATACATATGCATATAAAAACAAGAGAGAGGAACTGATAAAAAAATCAAGAAAAGGAAATCAAGGGTGAGGGGAAAAGAGCTAGTGGGAACAGGGCTACTTTTAAATAGTAAAGAAAAGCAAATGAAGGAACATAATATTGACTTTACAGCCAAAAAGGAAAAAAAAAATATAATTTGAAAAAATTCCAATTTTAGAGACAGATGGAGGAAAATATAAACCTAACTCTTATAACTTTAAATATGAATGGATTAAACAATCCAATAAAACAAAGAAGAGTGACAGATTGCATAAGAAAATGAAACCTTACAATCTGTTGTTTATAAGAAACATTAAAAAAAACAAAGACATACATAAAAGAAAACTGAGGAAATAGGGAAAAATTACTATGAATCAAGGGAATAAAAAAATATAGAAGGAGTTGCCATCATGCTTTCAGACAAATCAGAAACAAACATTCACAATTTTTAAAAGACATAAATTAAGAAACCCTATGATGTTGAAAGGAACTATAAATAAACCAGTATCAGTAATAAATGTATGTACAAATGCCTTAACAAACAAATTCATAAAGGAAACATTAACTGAACTATAAGAAGACATATATAGTCTCACAATACTGACAAGACTTCTTTCAGTTTTTGACATCTAGCAGAAAGATTTTTTTTTAAAAGGGAAAGTATAGAAAGAAGCAAATGAATTGCTGGAGAAATTAGAGTTGAAATACTTATTTGTTGATGTTCAGTGATTCTTAGTCATGTCTGATTCTTCATGACCTTATATAAGGGTTTTTTTTTTGGCAAAATAATTAGAGTGCTTTATCCTCACCTTCATTGGCTCATTTTACAGATGATAAATCAAAGCCAATAATGTTAAGTGAATTGGCAAAGGTCACACAAGCTAGAAAGTACCTGAGGTCAGATTTGAACTGAGGAAAATGAGTCTATCTCCAGCGCTCTCACCTCTCTGCCACCTAGCTGCAACTAAAATACTTATGGCATCTACTAAATGGGAGAGACAGACAGAGATAGAGACAGACAGAGAGACGGAGACAGAGAGAAAGACAGAGAGACATAGAGGTGGATGAATAAATATTTGTTTCTTAGCACCACATCAAACTTTTCCAAAAATTATCAATATATAAGGGCACAGACAGATTGCAAACAAACAGAAAAATGAGAAATAGTTAATACAACCTTTATAGGTCATAATGCAATAAGAATAGAAATTGGTTTAGGGACCACAGACAAAAGAGTCAAAATCAAATGAAGATTTAACAGTGACATTTTAAAAAATAAATAAGTCAAAGAATAAATCATGGAAACAATAAATGTAATAAAGAAAGTAATTATGATGAAACAGTACACCAACATTTCTGGGATGTACCTCAGGAGGAAATCCTGTCTTTACAAACATAGATTAACAAAATAGAAGAAGAGAGGATTGGGGTGGCTAGGAGGCACAGTGAATAGAGTACTGACCCTGGAGTCAGGAGAGCCTGAGTTCAAATCTGGCCTCAGACACTTAACACTTACTAGCCATGTGATCTGGGGTAAGTCACTTAATTCCAATTGCCCTGTCTTCCCCCTCCAAAAAGAAAAAAAAAAGAAAATGAGAGGATTAATAAGATGCAAAAGCATTAAAATTAAATTAAGAACAAATAAATAAACCTAAAAACCAATAAGGAGGTATACAAAATTAGAGGGGAAATAGATAAATTAGAAACAAAAAAATAGAAATATTGAAAAGCTGGTGTTAGAAAAAAACATTCAATTTGATAAACCCTTAGCATATCTGATTTAAAAAAAAAAACAGCAACTCAAACCAATAAAATATCAAATGAGCAAGGTAAAATTGCAGCAAAACCAGAAGGAATAAAAAGAATGATCTGAACATATTATGCAGTTATATGCTAACAAAACTAAAAACACAAAAGAAACAAAGGCATACTATCAAAAATATAAAATGTCCAAACTATCACAAAACCAGATAGAGATAAAAAAGACATTGTCTCAGAAAAGGAATTAGATCTAGATATGAAGGAACTACCAGAGAAGGGTAACTCCTAGTCATGATGAATGCACAGGATAATCCTATCAAGTTTTTAAAGACATGTTAGTATCCATACTTCACAAATTATTTTCAAAAATCAAGAAAGAACCATTTGACAATTATTTTATGAAGCACATATAATTCTAATTACTAACCCTGAAAAACTAAACAAAGAAAAAAAAACATTAATGAATGCTGATTCAAAAATTTAATCAAAACCCTATCAAACAGACTAGAGTGATTTATCCAATAAATCATTGATTGTGATCAAGTAGGATTTATACCAGTGTGTAAGGGTTATGGGATTTAAAAATCTTCCATGCCCCGTTGGACTTGCTGACATAGCAGGAAGGGTGTGGGGCAAGAGGAAATGGAAGCCAAGCTAGAGTTCCTACAGTGACTGGCAGTGGTGCCAGCAGTGGCAGCAGCAGCAGCAGAGGCAGTGGCAGTGGCAGTGGTAGTGGTAGCCGTAGCGGCCGAGGTGGAGGTGGAGGCGGAACCCCTTTTTGAGCCAGCCAGAATTTCTGCTAAGGACTCCTGTTGAGGACTGCCAGGGGCCGGAGCTGCTAGGAGCATGCTTCCTGGATGCTGAGTAGTTGCTGTGAGTGGGGAGAGGAGGACCTTTGCCTGAGGTAGCCTGTTCTGTTTTAAAGGCTTGAGAATGTGGGTGCTTTCTACTTTATCTACCTTGCCAATTTCATAACTACTCTGATGGCTTTGACTTTCTGGTTTTGGGACTCATTCATTTGGTATTTTAATAAATATTCTAACTTTATCCCCCATATAGAGAGCCTGGTATATTTTGTGATTAATAACCACAACAGCATATTTATAATTGCCATAGGTATTGTGAATATTGCATTGCTGATACACAGTGCTACAAGGATGGTTCAATATTAGGAAAACAATTAAACTAATTATCCATACTAAGATAGAAAACATGAAAGACTACAAGATCATCTCACTTGAAAGAGAAGTCTTTTATAAAGCACAACATTCATTCTAAAATACCTACAAAGTATAGTTATAGCGGAACCTTTCATAATATTATAAAAGCACCTAGAACCAAAAGCAAGCATTGTATGCAATGAGGATATACTTGAACCTATTCCAACAAATATGGGAGTGAAAGAAGGATAACTTCTCCCCACTATTAATTGATATAATTCTAAAAATAATACCAATAACAAAAAGAGAAGAGTAGAATTAAAGGGTTAAAAATAGATAGAAGAGATTAAACTATTCTGTTGGCTTAAATGATGATTTATTTGGGAAACTCCAGGGAATCAGCAAACATACTGAGACCATTAAAATTCAACAGAGTTGTAGGGTATAAAATAAATCTTCTAAAGTCAGAATCATTTCTAAATAATTACAAAATAAAGCACTAATAGAAAGAGAAGCCCCATTGCAAATAAATACAAAATGAATAAAAGGTCTTAAAGTATAAGTAGAAAAGTCTTGAATAGATTCAGTTATAAAGAACTCCTTAAAGAAATAAAGAAAACCTAAATATCTGGAGGAATATTCAATGCTCATGGCTAGGTCATTCCAATATAATAAAAAACAGCAATACTACCAAAATTAATTTATATTTTTAATTCTACAACAATCAAATTATCAAGAGGATTTCTTATAGAACTTGATAAAATAACAACATTCATTAAGCAAAATATTTAAAGAAAGTAAGGACAAAAAGGGAAGTAAGACCTCAACCTATTTCATAAAACAACAGTCAATAAAGACATCTAGTACTGGTTAAAAAGAATAGAGAGATAGATCAGTTGAAGAAACTAGATAAAACAGGGATTCAGAAAAAAAGAACTCTCAATAAACCAGTGTTTAATAAAGAGAAAACATATATTTACCTATGGGAAAACTCCATATTTGATAAATAAAAAATAACTTCAGGGAAAAAAAGGAAAAGGAAACAGCAAGGCACTCCAATATCTTTGCCAAGAAAACCCCGAATCAAATCATGAAGAGTCAGACATCATGACAATGACAGACAGCAACAATAAACTGGGATTACTGGAAGGCAGTATGGGAAAATTAGAGCTAGACCAAGATCTTACAAAACTCTCCATAATGCATTCTAAGTGGATATTATTATTGGCTTTAATATTAAAGGTCATGTAATTTAAAAAAAAGTAGAAGAGAAACACATCATAAAACTCTGACAGATATGGGTAAAATATATATTATCAATGAAACAAGAGAGAGAGGAAATTATAAATTATAAAATAGATAAATTTGATTACTTAAAATTCAAAAGGTTCTGTAGAGAGAACATTAATGCATCTAGGATAAGAGGAGAAATGGTCAAATTAGTTATGATGTAAAGAAGAATTAGAACTAATGGGATGAACCACAAGAAGGAAGAAATAAAACAAAACAACAAAAGAAAAGGAGAGAAAATGGTATGCTTCAATCTGCATTCAGACTCCAAAGTTCTTTCTCTGGATATGGATAGCATTTTCCATCCTAAATCTTTTGGAGTTTTCCTAGATTCTCACATTGCTGAGAAGAGCTAAGTCTACCAAAGTCAGTCATTATAAATTGTGATTATTACTGTGTAAAATGTTCTCCTGGTTCCTACTCATTTCACTCAGCATCAGTTCAAATAAGTTTTTCAGGTTTTTCTAAAGTCAGCTTGCTCATCATTTCTTATAGCGAAATAGTATTCCATTACATTCATATACTGCATCTTGTTCATCCATTCCCCTATTGATGGGGATGCCCTCAAGTTCTAATTCTTTGCCACCACAAAAAAAGCTGCTATAAATATTTTTGTACATGTGGGTCCTTTTTCCCATTTTTTTGATCTCTTTGGGATACAGACCTAGAAATGTTATTGCTGGGCCAAAGAGTATGCAGAGTTTTATAGTTCCAACATAGTTCCAAATTGCTCTTCAGAATGGTTGAATCAGTTCACAACTCTACAAACAATGCATTAGTGTTTCAATTTTCCCACATCTTCTCCAGCATTGATAATTTCCCTGTTTTGTTGTGTTAACCAATCTGATAGGTGTGATGATACCTCAGGGTTGTTTTGATTCACATCTGTCTAGTCAAGAGTGATTTAGAACATTTTTTCATATGACTATAGACAGCTTTAATTTCATGTGAAAACTTCCTGTTCATATCCTTTGACATTGATCAATGGGGGAATGAACTGTATTCTTATGAATTTGACTCAATTTTCTGTATACTTTAGAAATGAAGTCTTTATCAGAGACATTGGCTGAAAAAAATCTTTCCCAGTTTTCTGCTAGCCTGCTTATCTTGGTTGCATTGACTTTGTTCTTAGAGCAATTTTTCAGTTTAATGTAAACAAAATTACCCATTTTGCACTTCATAATATTCTCTGTCTCTTGTTTGGTCATAATGTTGTATCTAGAAAACTCAAACAAGACCCAAGTAACAATTTAGAATTGGACCCTTTATTGTACACCATGTTAGCTGATCAGGCCACATGGTGGGCTGACAAGGTACCACCCCACCATCCCAGGTCATACAGCAGAGATCTCAGGTAAGACCTCAGCTTTTAAAGGGATGCCACATGGCCAATGATTAGGAACAGTGATTAGTCAGTACACACCTTGAAATTCCCACTGGCGCCAAGTCTCCCTAACCCAGAAGCCCATCCACCTCTGTGAAGGTGGGCTGACTGGGGAAGGGTGGATATCCCTTGGGGGAGGGTGGAGCTGACCTGGCAGTCTGCTCACTTCCCAGAGGGAGAGCTGAGGTTGGGGGATGGGAAAGTCAGGCACAACATTCCCCACTTCTTTTGTGTGCATGTCAAAGCCTTGACACTGCCAGGTTGAATCATACAGGTCAGTCAGTTCTGTTCCCAAGAACTGGTAGTGGCTATCCATAATAATTAGCAACTTAACAGAGAAAACGCTTAATGAGGTAGGGTCCTGAGTCAGTCAGGTTTTCCCACTGGTCTTCTAGTTGGATTTCTCCAGGGAAGAAACTGTCCCACTAAGTCCAGGTCTGGACTCTTGGGAAAGCTGTCTGCATCTGATGTCGTCTTTTTCAGACCCCTTGGCTCCGGGGTGGGGGGGTGGGGGGGGCGTAATCTCTAGATGACTAGAGTTCAAATGTACAATATGTTCAAGCTTGTACAGCCAGTCAGACTTGACAAGAACTCCCAGAAACACGATTTTACATATAAAGGTCCAGTTTTCTAGCCATGCAAGACTAGGTTCAAACAGTATAAACAAATAGTTCAATTTTCTTAGCCACACAGGGCTAGGCTCAATCAAGATGATGAGGTTTTTCTCACAATTTAAAAAAAATGACATGATTACATTAAATCAGATAAACAATTACGTCACCAAGATAACCAAGAAAACTTACATACAAACTATGCAAGAATCATTAACATGCAATTCCTTGTATCCCAGTGACCTATTTCATATAAACAACACTTTTGAATCCCAGATGCCTCACGTAGTTATAGAATTTTAAAAGGAGTTCTGCTTTTCCAATTCAGATCTAGAGGTGACCAGGTAATTCTGACAATATAAATTAGTTCAATCACTTAAGATTAATTCCATATTTTGAAACTACAGAGAATTTTCAGTTTATTTATTCTTTGTTATTTCTACCTTTCCTAAATTCTGGACATGGTATAGGAATCTTTTAAAATATGAAAATCTTTTTTTTTAATTATTTCATCTGTCCTTTGTAAAATAATCAGACAGATGCTTTAACAAAGTAACATTAGTTTCACCCTTACCACTATCTTATCCAATCCTTGTGCTAAAATCCAAAATCCAAACCTCTGATCTTATTCCCAAACATGCTCAAAGCATGAATTCACATAATACAAAAATTTTTAAGCCAATTTTTATACATCTGTATTTAATCCTAGGTGTCATCTAAGTCTGATCCTGTTGCTCCCTCAAACTTCACTATCCTGGTCAATTAGGCATCTATTTCATTACATTTTGCCTTATTACTAACCATCTCCTTCTTTGAAGGATGTTATCTCTATTTTTTTTTCATTTATTTGGCCCTGAATATTACTTCTCAATGAATTTGCTATAGAAAAAAGGAGGAACAATGTCATGAACCTTGCCAGAAGGAAAACTTCCTTAGCCATGATTGGATCCGGGCATGAGTCATTTCTGGTAGTCATTTAGATAGCTACCAGGTGCTGCAATCAGGGCTTAGGCATAAATATCTGGGGGTTTCCTTCTCAGAAAGAAAAGGCACAACTGGAAATAAAGTCAGAAATATCCCACCTGGGCAGTGTCTGAGGTTGTCCCCAGACTTTTCTGAGCACAGACATCCATTTTAAACAGTTTGCAGTCTGAAGCCTCTGCCAACCCATCTTTGGCTTTTATGACAACAGATTTCTGTAATCAAGGCTCGTAATAATAGAAAACATTTACAGTCCCCCAAATTATTAAACAGTAAATAAATATGGACAATAAATATGTACTAGTGTCCTTCAGATAGGGCCATCTAAAATTTGATTGGGCTATTAATTACAAACTTGTTACAAATCTTTCTGCCTTCCCAAAACTTTCTCATTCTCTCTCAACATACTTCTAAAACTGATACCAACTATCTAGAAACAGGAGGGGTTGGATGAACCCCGTTTGTCCCCAAACCTTCTTATCTGCTTTGTTCAGCTTTCCATAAATAGACTTTAAAGACAGTTTGAATTAACGTGGTGTTTAAAATGGAATCTTTCTTTTCTCTCAACTAAAGTTACTCTGATTAAACTAAATATCAGGCACCCAAGTACCCCATCATTCCAAGCACCCCATCATTCCCCCCCTTAAACAGCTGGGACCCCAAATCATTTGGGTCTCATGCTGAGGGAGGACGTAGAGCTGATTCTGTTTCATAGGGTCCCACCATTTAGAGGGCTGGGTCTGTAGCCAGTGGGTACTCAGCCTGAGATGACATCTGCAAGTGAAGGGTGCTGAGCCTAGAAGAAACAAATCTGGCAAGGAGATTAAACAAGGGCCAAAAATGAGTAGGAGGAAAATGACCAGAAGTGGGGTGAGGATGGACTAGTATAATCCATTACTCAGACTATTTCACTTTCCTTTATATTTCTACAAACTACATAAACAAGATACTTCATAAGTTATTCTTCTTTTACTAACATAACTCTACTGCCTTAAACAATAGAGGTTCCTACCTTGAACCTCACAACTGAATAGTAGACATACATCCTTGTTTCACAAAGCTTGTTTACCCTCTGATTACATTCACTCTGGAAAAAAGAGATACTTCAGAAATTGAATCTTTAACATAAACATTCAGTTACAAATGTTAACTTTTGCTTAGAGCATGGAATAACTACAAATTCAGATCAAAACAGCAAGATCTCTTCTGCTTTACAATTTCATTAAACCTTTATGAAGAAAGTTAGTTGAAAATTGTTAAAATGATCTTAAGCAGTTTGCATAACTTTCTGCATATATTCTAATTCTAGACGAAAAATAATATTAGATTTTCCAATAAGCTAACACAAAAGAGCTCATATGTTTTACTATGTGCTCTAATTATAGGAATTTTGCTAAAGGAAAAAAATCACCTTAAACAGCAAATTTCACCAGTCACAATTTAGAGCATTTTTTATTCTTATGGGCTGCAATCAGCAATAAAGATTTACCAGGTCTCACAAATGTAAGGGATTCCATTTACCATCTTTCCTTCTCTAATCTTATAGAAATCCCTTTTACCTGTTGTACATGAACTTGCAATTTCTCAGAAATTTAAGTCCATTGTTCAGGGACTACATGACTAAAACAAGTTCCTTTCTCTAATGTAAACTCAAACCAATTAATTACTAATCTGGTGATCTTAAATCAGCTGCATGTGTTTTTTTCAAATTTTCATATACAAACAAAAATTTGCTTTACTATCTATATTCTGGAAACCTTCAGATTAACACCAATGCATCCATATATATTTTCATTTGCTCAATAAGAGTTCTACAAAACACAGTTCCAATTCACTTAGTACAGAAAATCAGTCATCTCATCATTATAGTTCCATAATAGCCAAAATTGTAAATGAAATATCAGCAGTATTATTATTGTCTGTTTGTAATCCAAATATGTTTTAAATTAATGAATTTTATAACATAAAAACCCAATACACATGCAATACAAAATCCAGATTTTAAAAAATTGCTGTAATACTATTCATACTTCAAAATGTTTTTAAGTTCACCAGCTAAACAGACTTTCAGAAGCACAATACAATCTTAGAAAGATGGCAACAACAGAACAATGAAGTTCAAATGACATCGAATGACTTATACGATCATTGATCTTATCACTCTTGGCATCAGCTTCAAAGTTATATTCAAAGAGATACCAACACATGCCAGTCATTGCATTTTACAATCATTATACCATTTTGATCACAAGTGTTTCACAAACACTATTAATTTTCCCTTTACAAATTCAGGGAACAGGTTAAGCAGAGATAACAAAAAACTTTTTTTTTAAAGCAATTCCAATATCCTATTTCCAACTTCTTAATGGTTAATTTTTAAAATTTTTGAAGATATTGTGTTTGTTTTTAAAGCTTTCATTATAATTCAAAGCTGGGCAGACCAGGACTATAAAAAAAGAGATTGTACAAATTCTCCAAGTTAAAAAATTTCAAAATATTACAACACTCGGGTCAGAGTGTCCCATTCATCATTTTTTATTCCTTTAACAATACAGCCTCGTCAATGGGGGAACAACAGGGAGAAGAACCTTGGCAGATTTTTTTCTAAAGTGAGAGCTTTGAATCTGCCAATTTCAAAGCTTTACCTCTAAGACTTCTCTGTAAGTATGTTCCCAATTTCCCTTAGAGTCAGCCTTAATTTCAAGGCAGGAGATCGATAACCTACCTGCTTCTTTAATCTGAGGGGAGGGATTCCCAAAGAGGGGCCAACCTCCCCAACTACCAATTGCCCCAAAGGGAGGACTGATGGCCAGAGTCTCCTTCCTGGGAAGGCTCTCACACCACCCTTGGAGTCCCAGAGACACAGAGAGAGAAATTTCCCAATTGCCTAATTCCCTCCTGAGGGAGGGGCTGTGCACCCCCCTTTCAATTTCAGAGGGCTGAGGACTCCTTCCCACCAACTCAGGCCTCTTTCCACGCCCACCCCTACCCCCCACCAACCAGCAGCCAATGCAGGCTTGGGGTAGGGGCCTTCACCTTCTCCCAAACTCGGCAGCACAGGGTGGGGGTCAGTCAGTCCCACCCTCCGCCTGACACTGGGGACAAGCTGGCCAGCCCCTCCCCCCCATCAGCAGACTCTGCAATGTGGAAGGGGCCACATGGCCACCCCAGCTCCCCCTGGCTTGGCTCTCCCTGGCCTGGCTCCCTGTGCTGTGTCCAGGGCTGCTATCTCGTCACCCCTCCCTTTTCTTATCTCTCTTTTTCCCAAGGAGAGACAAAGAGAAAGCTGGAAGTTCAACAGTTGCCCTGCCTGTTTTTGAACACAGAGGCTGTTAGTTACATACAGACAGGCAGACACAGAAACACATAAGACCCACACACACACCAACCACCCAACAGACAGACCCACTGGCTCCAGATGGCGGGCCAGGATACAGATGGCTCTGCCCCAGATGGACCATCCAATGGGCAGCCCAAAAGAAATAGGGCATATCCCTGAGTCCAGCTGCCCCAAATTCTCAACATACAAGTGCTCTTACAGAAACAGAAACAGAAGCCAAACAAAACCACTACCTCCAGAGGCTGGAACAGATATATGAGTCCAAAGAGGCGAAATGATCAATGTCAGGGGATGGCCTGGACTTTCTCAGTATCGAATTCTGAGCTCTGAAAAAATTTCAGATGCTGGCTGCTCAAGGAGTTCAGAGCTGAGTGGTCTCTGTCCCCTGAGACCAAGGATTTTTCCAGTTTTGGGGTCTTGGACAATAACACAGAATGTTGTCTATCTCACTGGGGCCTCCAAAATGTTGTACCCAGAAAACTCGAGCAAGACCCAAGTAACAGTTTAGAATTGGACCCGTTATTATACGCCATGCTAGCTTATGAGATCTCAGGTAAGACCTCAGCTTTTAAAGGGATGCCACATGGCCAACAATTAGGAACAGTGATTAGTCAGTACACATCTTGAAATTCCCACTGGAGCCAAGTCTCCCTAACCCAGAAGCCCACCCACCTCTGAGAAGGTGGGTTGAATGGGGAAGGGTGGAGATCCTTTGGGGGAGGATGGAGCTGACCTGGCAGTCTGCTCACTTCCCAGAAGGAGAGCTGAGGTTGGGGTATGGGAAAGCCAGGCACAACAATAAATTCTTCCATTCTCCTTAAATCTGACAGGTAAACTATTCCTTGTTCTCTGAATTTGCTTATAGTATCAATCTTTTTATCTAAATTATGTATGGATATTTACTTTATTTTGGTATATGGTATAAGATGTTGGTCTATGCCCACTTTCTGCCATAGTAATGTCCAGTTTTCCAACAGTTTTTGTTAAATAGGGAGTTCTCATTGCAGAAGCTGGTATTTTTGAATTTATCAAATAGTAGAATACTATAATGACTGACTACTATGTCTTGTGTGCCTAACATATTGCACTGATCTGCCACTCTATTTCTAAGCCAGTACCAAGTAGTTTTGATGATTGTTGCTTTATAATACAATTTAAAATCTTGTATAACTAGGCCACCGTCCCTAGCATTTCTTTCCATTAATTCCCTTGATATTCTGGACCTTCTGTTCTAGATCAATTTTGTTATTATTTTTTCTAGCTCTATAAAATAACTTTTGGAAGTTTGATTGATACGGCACTAAATAAATTAATTAATTTAGGCAGAATTGTCATTTTTATTATATCATCTCAGCCTACACAGGAGTAACTGATGTTGTTCCAGTTATTTAGATCTGATTTCATTTGACTGAAAAGTGTTTTGTAATTCTGTTCATATAGTTGCTAGGTTTTTTTTTTGCTTGTTGGAGAGCAGTTGGGGTTAAGTGACTTACCCAAGGTCACACAGCTAGTTTTTTTGTTGGTTTTTTGTTAAGTGTCTGATGCCAGATTTAAACTCAAGTCCTCCTAACTCCAGCACTCGTACTCTATTCACTGTGTCACCTAGCCACCCCATGCTGGGTTTGTTTTGACAGGTAGACTCCCCAGTATTTCATAATGTCTACAGTAACTTTAAATGGTATTTCTCTTTCTGTCTCTTGCTGTTGAACTTTATTAATAAAATATAGAGGGGTGGCCAGGTAGCACAACAAGTAAGAGCACCGGCTCCAGTGTCAGTACGACCTGGAGATCGAATCCCGGTCTCAGACACTCAGCATCCACTCAGAAACCTGGCCATGTAACCTTGAGCAAGGTACTTAACCCCAATTGCTTAGGGGTGGCCAGGTGGCTCAGCGAGTAAGAGCAGAGGGCTCCAGTGTCGGGATGACTTGTATCAAATCCCAGGCTCAGATACTCAGCACCACAACCAGAAATAACTGGCTGTGTAACCTTGAGCAAGTTACTTAACCCTGATTGCTTAAAAAAATAATAATAATAATAAAATAAAATATAGAAATGTCAATGTTTCATGCGGGTTTATTTTATATTTTGTAACTTTGCTAAAGTTGTTTATTAATCCAAGTAGCTTTTTTTTCCTGATTCTCTAGGATTCTCTAAGTATATCATTATATCATCTGCAAAGAGTAATACGTTTAGAGTAGAAATAGGACTTCCATGGGGCTCCGGCTCTCACCTCCCCCAATTCATGTAAAAGATGACTCTGAAGAAACTTTGGAGCTACTGAACCCACAAAATGACACAGAGAAGCTAACCTCCCACTGAGGACAGCCTGGAAGGCTGGCAGCAAGCAGACAGCACAGTGCTCTGGGAGCCGACCCTGGCCCTGCCCGAGCCCAAGGTTTCAGCCCCAGGGCAGGCCTGACCAGCCTCTGCCTAGAGGGACTTCAGATCACCAGCAGCTGTGGTGGTTTCCAGAATTATCAACACATAGATACTAAAGACAAAGTGAAAGGTCAGTGCAGTGTGGACTTTGGGTTCCAATATTTGGGAGTCTGTCAGCTTTTGCCCCTGGGTGAGAAGCTGCTGAGGCGTCCCAGCCCTGAAGCCACAGCCACACATGATAGCTTCAGCTCCTGGCCTGCAGACTGTAGGGGGACGAAGCGATGAGTCTGAGGGGTGATCACTCTTGCTTTAACTTTTAACTGCTTAGATCTGGATTTCAGTCTAAGGTGGAGGTCGTGGGGTATGTGACCAGCTTACCAGAGCATGTGGAGGCTTCAGAAAGGGCACCCAACTAATACCTTTGGCAGCTGAGAAAACACCAGCATTTGGGATGAAGCTCCCCTGTCTGGTAGCAGAGTACTACTGTGACAAAAAGTCCAAAAGTCAAGTAACTGAGCGGCAACATGAACAAAGGAGAAAAGCAAATAAACAGAGCAACCCAACTTTACACTCCTACTTTGGGGACAAAAAGGATCAAAGCATGGAACAGGAGGAATACAGTGAAGTCAGAACTCCTGCACCAAAACCTTCAAAGAAAAATACAAGCTGGTAACAGGCCATAGAGGACCTTTAGAAGGATTGTGAAAAGCAAATAAGAGAAATGAAGGAAAAAGTGGGAAAAGAAATGAGAACAATGCCAGAAAATTATGAAATGAGAGTCAACAACCTGACTGAAGAATAAAACACCTTAAAAATAGATTAACTCAAATAGCAAATAAAGCTCAAAAAGGCAATGAGGAGAAGAATGCCTTAAAAAGCTGAATTTGCCAGAAGGAAAAAGAATCTGAAAAGCTCACTGAGGAGAATCATTCCTTCAGAATTAGATTGGAGCAAATGGAAGCTAGTGACTTTATGAGAAATCAAGATACTATTAAACAGATCCAAACAAATGAAAAAATAGAAGGCAATGTGAAATTTCTCATTGGAAAAATCACTGACCTGGAAAATAAATCCAGGAGAGATAATTTAAAAATTATTGGACTACCTGAAAACCATAATAAAAAAAAGAACCTAGAAATCATCCTTCAAGAAACTTTCAAGGAAAATTGCCCTGATGTTTTAGAACCAGAAGGTAAAATTGAGGTTGAAAGAAACTACCAATCACCTCCTGAAAAAGACCCAAAAAAGAAAACTCCTAGGAATATTATAGCCAGGTTCTGAAATTCCCAGATCAAGGAGAGAATATTACAAGCAGCCAGGAAGAAACAATTTGAATATTGTGGAAACAAAATCAGGATAACACAGGATCTGGCAGCTTCTACACTGAGGGATCAAAGGGCTTGGAATATGATATTCCAGAGGTCAAAGGAGCTGGGACTAAAACCAAGCATCACCAACCAAGCAAAACTGAGTATCATGTTTCAGGGGAAAATATGGTCATTCAGTGGAATAAAGGACTTTAAAGCATTCTTGATGAAAAAACGAGAGTTGAATAGAAAATTTGACATTCAGACACAAGAAGCAATAGAAGCATGAGAAGGTAAACAGGGAAAAGAAATCATAAGGAACTTATCAAAGTTGAACTATTTACATTCCTACATGGAGAAATGATAATTGTAACTTATGGAACTTTTCTCAGTATGAAAATAATTGAAGGCAATAGAAATGTATGTGTATATATATATATATATATATATGTATATATATATATACACATATATATTTATTTATATATTTATATATATGAGGGTATATGGGTGTATGAATACATATGTGAATGTGTGTATATATGTTTACAGGTATACATAGATAGAGGGCACAGGACCAATTTAATAGGAACACATGATACTTAAAAGGTGAAATTAAGAGGTGAGAGAGGAATGTAGTAAGAGGAGATAGAGTGGGGTAAACTATCTCATATAGAAGAGGCAAGGGAAAATGGTTACAATGGTGGGGAAGAACAGGAAGGCAAAAGGGAATGGATCAATCTTACTCTCATTGAATTTGGCTTAGGGAAGGAATGACATACACACTAAATAGGGTATCTCACCCTACAGGAGAATAGGGAGGAAGGGGATGAGAGGGGGGATAATGGAAGGGAGGGCAGGCTGGGAGGGAAGGAATTTGGAACCACCCACTTTTGAAAAGGGTTGGGATCAAAGTAGAGAATAGTACAAGTGGCAGGTGGGATAGGAGGGAGGGAAATATAGTCAATCTTTTACAATATATCCACTGTGGAAATGTTTTTCATAGCTCCACATGTACAACCTATACTGAATTGCTTATCTTCCCAGTAAGGGTGGGTGATAAGGGAGGAATGGAATGAATCTGGAATTCAAAGTTTTAAAATTAAATGTTTAAAAAAATATGTATATACTATTATTAATATTATTCTTCATGTAACTGGGAAATAAGATATATAGGCACTGGGGCATAGAGATCCACTGTGCCCTACAGTAAAGTTGAAGGGAGTATGGGAGAAGATATGGGAGAGAGCAGATTGGAGGAGGGGACTGCTATTTTGGGGTGGTGGGTAGGGGAAAAATGGGGAGAAAATTTGTAACTCAAAATCTGGTGGAAATGAATGATATAAACCAAAAGTTAATAACATATTTGATTTGAAAACAAAAAGAATAATAGGTTTTCTTTTCTTTTTTTTCTTTTTTGCTTTTTGGATGGGGCAGTTGGAGTTAAGTGACTTGCCCAAGGTCACAATGCTAGTAAATGTTAAGTGTCTAAGGCTGGATTTGAACTCAGGTTCTTCTGACTCCAGGGCCAGTGCTCTATTTACTGTGCCACCTAGCTGCCCCTATAGCTTTCATTTTCAAGACAGAAGATGGATGGTGTCAATCCCACTTCAGGTTGATGAAAGAAAAAAAAACTCTGTGAAGAATACATTACAGGAGGTGGAAGTCTCCATTATGTCACTATTCTCAGCTAAGAATACTAGAGACCATGAAATTTCCCCTTGGGAGAACACTCTTGGATTCTCTCTCTTGTTTGAAATAAGTTATTTAATGTGTAGTGGTGAGAGATATCCTTCACTTTATATTGTGTGGCATATAGTCTCCTATATATGCTTTTTCTTTTCTTTATTTTGCTATTGAATTTGATAAATGAGTTTCTTTAATAAATATTATAAATGTTCATTGTGCAACTTCTATTTGGTGAAAAGGGAGTCATGCTTTGGATATAAATCCTGGGTCCTTCATTCCTCCCCTCAGTTAATGAAGCATCAACCAGAAGTTAACTTGAAGCTGAAAAATTACAAACCCTAAAATAATAATATTTAAGGGAACAGAGATACATAATTTTAGAACAGTGACCCCTCCCTCTGGGGAGAGGAGAACTTCTGGCTCTAATTCCCTGCATCTTCTCCTGGCAGGAATTAAGGTCACCCTTGGAAAAAGGAAGAGAGTTAAAAGGCTAAAGATGTCTATTTTGCTTTCTCCCATCCACACAATGATGACCCCTGGATATGTGTGGGGGCAGGCCTTACTACACAAATAAACTGTCTCTTCCTCGTTCTTGGATCCTGTTTTTTCCACCTTCAGATACTTTAATTTGCTTTCTGAACTGGTACTAATCTGTGTTGAAAGAGTAAAAGATAGTATGGTCCCATACTACTACTAAGATATAGTTTGCATTGGAGAACAATGTACCAGAAGACATTTTTCTGGAACCAACTGAATATAAATGCATGTAACATGTATGTTGATAGTATACATGGATGAATGTGTGCATGTGTATTAAAAACTGCTATGGTGGGAGGTATTATGCCACTGACATATGAAATCAATCTCTCTTACTCCACATCTTTTGTATGCATGACTACTCCTTCCCTTGGAATATGACTTTATTTTTAGCCACTCCCCACTATTAAATATATTTCTTCTTTTCATGAATGATGGATGATGGTGGTGGCATCTTTCTCATTGAGTGCCAATTCACCTGGTAAGCTAAATTAAGCACTGTATCTGACTATTTGCCTAGAAAAACTCTAGGAAAAGCATTGTCTCTGTCCTGGATGTTGTAAAATTCAATCAATAATTCTTCCTCCTACTCTGAGAACCCACACAGAGATTGCACTCTGGAAAAATACCACAGGTTTAAATCTATCCCTGTCCAACCAGATGCTTCCCTGCTCCTATCTACTACATCCAAACAATATACCACAGTTTAAGAATATGAGTAGTTATCTGTCTTATATTTTTTTCCTCTAAAGAGACAAAAAATGCTTCAGCACTGAAGGGTAAACTGAGTTTTAAGGAATAAGGCTAAACTCCTCCAACGCACTCCCATAAAGATATCAAAGTTCCCACCATCAGAAAGAAGAGAAGTGTATGGGGGCATATGCGAAAAGGGGATGTAGAGGAATTTGAACCAATGATACCTATCTGCCTAATTCCTTAGGCCCTTTACTTTATTTCTTCTGTGGAAACTTGGCTTATTAGTACCAGAGACAAAACACTTTGCATCTTCTCAGACTCGATTTACTCCTGTATCACTTATCATAAATATATTTTGCCCTTTCTCTTCTTCAACAGAGAGATAGGAATGAGCATGAAGATACATTTTGATGACTTCTTATCAAATGTTCTGGAATAGGATAAAGAATCATGAAGAGATTATTCTGAGATATTGCAGATTATTATCCGCTCATCAATTCTCTCTCACTCAATTAACTTTAAGTTATTACCTTTTAAGGCATTGAGGGCCATCCATTGTGATAAATCTGTATATTTTCAGAGCTAGAAAGGGCCTCAGATATCATTGAGCCCAGTCCTTTCATTTTATATGTAACAAAATTGAGACTGAGAGGGTTTCTTGGTGTTTAAGGTTGTCATGAAAATGTATAAAATATTTTAACTGTTTATTTTACAGAGAAGTTTATGAATTCTAATATTTTAGCTCTTCAGAGTACTTCAACTTTAGGGTCATATCTCTCTGACTGCTGTAGTGGTAGTTGTAGCAGGTGGAGGAAAAAGCTTTCTTTCTTTTTGCTCTTTCAGGAGATTTTTTCACCTCCTAACTCATTTTCACCATTAAAACATATTCAAACATAATTAGCATAACATTAAAAATGGAGGAAATTTTGTAATTGCTAGTTGTTCTGTAGCCATGGTTACATCAAAGATTTATAGTAAGGAACTCCAGGCCAGGCACGAACAAGTAGTTAACAGGAACAGCAGTAAGATAATGTTTGTGTGCATGTGTGCAGGTGTGCTGACGTGAATGTTTGCCAAAAAAAAAAAAAAGAGAGAGAGAGAAAGAGAGAATATTCAGTGACATTTAAGGTGCTAATATCTGAAAGTCAACCTTTAATTTGACAGCTTTTAGTGCTAGTTAATTTCATTCATCCAGTCGAGGTGTAGGAAATTTGCAGCACCTTTAAATTATCACGTTTTTTCACACTGCCTGAGGCCTATGTGGAATACCTGAACCGTACATTTTTTTTTTTTTGCCTTTTTTCAGGTCAGTTGAAGTAAAACTTTCATTCCCTTTCGCAGACAATTAATCTTTAGCTAATTGAAGCAGGGATGCTGTAGGATGGGTTTCACTGGGGCCAGTAAATCTCATTTAGCAAAGTGAATTCAAGGCACATGCTGCACCTAATGATGTGACAGGTGGGCTGCACCACAAGACAGCAGCTTCAGAAAAGTTGATTCTCATTAGACCTGCAGAGTCCTGCAGTCAGTTTTCTGATGGCTAAAGAACACTAATCACATCTGTTTGCTACTGGGGTAGGGAGGGGGAGGCAGAAAGGTGGGAGCAGGGGAGGAGAAATACAGAAAAAGAGGAAGGGAGAGGGCAAAATTCTATTCTTTTCTTTCATGAGTTAATATCCTTGACTCCTACCCAAAAACACAGCAGGCCTCCCGCCCACCATGAGATCAGCCTCCATTCTGCTGACTCCTACAGGGTGCACCCTTTTTCTAATTAACTGAAATGGCTATGGAAAGCAAAGAAGGCCTTGTGTTGGGTGAACCAATTATTTTGAAGGGTATTAAGTCATCAGATTTACTTTTATCTTGATTGCATTGTGGAAATCGTGCATAATTAATGGTGGGAGCTTATTAGGAAAATGATTAGGCAAATTACACAGGTGTTGGATGCATTTTTTATGATAAATTTGCTAGAACAATCTTGCAATTCCATCTGTTCAGCTCATATCAGAATGTCACTCTGAAGAAATTAATGGTGCACAGTCGCACAAAGTTACTCAAGGCCTTGGATGCAGATTTATGTAAAAAAAATACAGTTAAAATTGCTCACCAATTTTCTAATAAATACTTGATGTTTCAGTTTAATAAATTAGTTATTTAATTTGAAAAGGAAATTTTATTCACATGGAAACAAAAAAGAAAAGCAGATGTAAACTTCATTCCATCAGTTTGATGTGTATGTAAATAAAAAATAATCATGAGATATGTAATTACTCTTTGGATGATGACTACAGATGAGCTTCTGGCACAAAAATCATCTGAACCCAGGTGTTTTCCCAAAAATATCCAACCATACCTACAGCCACACTCAATGCCAAATTATCTTATGCTGCTATTGGTATATTGTTGGCTTACCATCTCTATCAAATACATTTGCATGGGATACCTCAATACTAAAATGACCTCCCAAAACGAATGAGATCAGAGAAATGTTAGGAACACAACAAATGTCATTTGTTCTATCTGCAAAAAAAGTAACATGGGATTGAGTTACATATACTCATTGCCTCCTTTTGACATATAAAAGTTCATGATTTGTCTGTTTACTTTGTGAACTTCTGGACATCATTGACCATGTATGTACATGTAATGTGAAACAGGTATCAACTGTATCATCTGGTCCATATTGCTTGTATGCAGGTTTGTATGTGAAACAGTGATGGATGGTACTGTGGAAGGTACTCCATCCATCATGTTCCCTTTTCCCTTCTTGAAGGAATAAAACTAAATCTTTCCCAGGTGTCAACTATCTCCTCCCTGATGATGGTTTGGGGCTTGAGCTTTTCCTCCATTACCTTATTTTCTCTGCTCTACTCCTCTCTAGAGCTTGGATTAGTTACATTCTGTTGTAACACTTAACCTTGCTTTTAGCCTAGGGGTAATATAATGGCCCTCAGGTCCACATGATGTCTTTCTCCATTATTTTAAGGAGTTTATATCAGGTGAAAAGCTTTTAATTCAATTACAATAGTCAATAGCCCTAAATTAGGAATATTCCTAACATTTGGTCAGAGACTTGGCTCTTTGCCCTAAATTGTTATTATTTTTTTTTTCCAGATAACCCTTTCCTTCTTTAAATCTGAGGCAAAATCAGAGGACAGGAAACTTTTAGGTAGAAGAAGCAATAAATTTTTATTGAAGTACCTGTTACTGGATAGCCACAGAGAGAAAACATTGGGAAAAAAGTAGAACTTTTGGAACTTCTTTTAGGCCTTGAGGAGGTGACTACAGCCAACAGGTTCAGTCTGAGTTTTCTGTTTCAAGATGCCTGCTGGGACCCTGAGCTATGGATTCTTTCCAGTTTAACTTGTTAAAACCTGACAGGGCATGGGGCACTCTTTCTCCATTGTGACTTTTGCTACTGTTCAGTTTCTGTAGTCCCTGATACTTCTTAGTCTGCTATTTCACAAACTGTGTGTGCCTTTGTAAAAATTCAAGTTCAGAGTTTACAATTGCCCAAATTGCTCTCACAGCTGAAAAGGAATGAGTGTCCTATTGAGCTACATATACAGGAATTCCAATGAGTTCTCAAATTCATCACATACTTCTGTATGTACGTAGGTATGTATGTGTGTGTGCCTATTCCAGATAATTTTGACAACCTAAGCTCATAAATTTCTCTCTCCTGTGTCAAACTGAATAACTTTTTTTACATTATGTTTCTCAAAGCTTAAAAAACATTTCTCCAGAACAAATATGGAATAACAACATCAAAATTAAATTAAGAACGTAATTCCTTCTTTTTTTAAGTAACATTTTCAAAAGGAGTGATCTATTGGGCACTGCCAAAGTTCATGAAAAAGTAATCAATCATTTCCTGAATTTGGAAATCATATCTGACCATGAATTGTAATTGTAAAAAATAATTGTAATGAAAGCAGATATATGGAGATTTTAGGTCGTTCATCTGGAATTTCCCAGCCAAATGACCCCCCTCTTGTGCTGTCTGTCAGCTTTTGATTTAGCATAAAATAAAATGTGAAAACATCTGAGTAACTCTGGCACAAAATCCATTTTTCTATAAGTTATCCAGGTATTTAAAGCAAAATCTAATATTAAACTTTTTATCATTTATAAGAATTAACTTGGGAATGTGCAGCTATATAGACTTGATTTAACACATCAAATTGAGAATGAAACAGAGAAGTTGATCTCAGAATTCAGAGTCAGTAGAAGTGCCTAAGATTACTTTTAATGCAAGAATTAGGTGAGCTCTGTAGAGATCTCTCTAGTACCAACCTTTTCTGAAAAAGATTTTTATCTTAGATGTGAGAAAATGCCAATTTCTCATGAAGCTTTTTTTTTCTCATAATTCCCTCTTCCCAAAGACAGAATAATGCTTCAATTCTTTCTAACAAGTCTCTGTGATCAGTTTGGAATAAGAAAATCAAAGTTCTTCCTACATTTATTTTTTTTTAATCTTAGGAGCAGAGAGTCTGTTATTCAGGTTGCACTTCTTCATTTTAATATTTAAAAACATAGTAACATGATTTAGTTATCTTGGGACTATTGAATGATGGCCTTAATGATAACCAATTATTACAATAAAATAATTGATATTTTCTGAAGGATCGAGAAGTTTTATAACAAACATATCATTACAGATTACATTAAGGAACTGTGATTTTTTTTTCAATAGGGGAAATAACTGATGTGGGAATTGCTTCCCCTCATATAGATTGCAATTCACCAATGATTTCATTACTAGTGAGACAGTAAAGGCCTTGAGAGATTAAATAATATCACAAAGTTGCACAGATAGTAAATTTCAGAGGAGGAATTTAAAACAACTCTACACACCATCTCTACAAGTGAATTTCATTTGATTGAAAAGAGAATTTCTTAAGTTTATGTTTTGTTATTTAGTTTATGAAGACACAGAGTGGCGTATTCAACAGGGAGATGATTACAGAGTTAAGAAGAGTTGGGTTCAAGTAATTCCAATGAAACAGATTAACTGTGATGCTAAGTAATTCATTTAGTCCCTCAGGGAATAATGCATTTATCTAGCACTTTTACTGAGAAATCGATACAACTCTACATTGATAAGATTTCCTCATTCAAATATTTTATACCAATGAAGTCAGTGATTCAGGTTTTTAAGAAGACACAAATAAAATATTTGATTGCCATCTCCACACTTATTATGTATTACCTATGCTACGATATATGATTAATTATTCTATGGATTAAAACAAGCAGTATGATACCCATTATTGATATGAAGTCATGCAAAACATTTTCATATTAGCTACATAGCCCCCCTCCAAAAAAAGAAAAGAAAAATAAAGAAAATGAAAAAAAAAATCCTCTATTTTACACTCGAATTTATCAGTTCTCTCTCTAGAGGGGGAGAGCATTTTTCACCCTGAGTTCTTTGGAATTGTCATGAATCATAATAGATTAAAAGAGTTAAGTCTTTCACAGCTGGTTATCATCACAATATTGCTGTTTCTCTGTGCTATGTTTTCCTGCTTCTGCAAACTTTATTTTACACTAATTCACATAAGTCTGCCCAGGTTTTTCTAAAACTATCCCTTTCATTATTTCTTATAACATAAAATTATTCCATCACAATCACATATGCAGATTTGTTCTGTCCTTCCCAAATTTATGGTCATCTCTTCAGTTTCCAAAGCTTTGTCACCACACACATACACACACACACACACACACACACACACACACACACAAGATGTTATAAATATTTTTGTATGTATGACCTCTTCCTTTTGTTATTATCTTTAGGATAGAGACTTAGTATCAGTATTTCTAGGTCAAGGAGTCAAAAGTCACAGAGTTTATAGGCCTTTGGACATAGTTCTAATTTTTTTTCCTACAGAATGGCTGAAATAGTCCACAAGTCTACAAACAGTACATTAGTGTCCCAATTATTCCACCTCCACTCCAGCATTTGTCATTTATTTTTCTGTCGTGATAGTCAATCTCATGGTTGTAAGGTCATACCATAAAGGTGATTCAATTTTTCTTTAAGCAATAGTGCTTTAGAGCATTTTATCATGACTGTTGATAACTTTGATTTCTTCTTTGACCATTTAGCAATTGTGGAATGGTTCTTATCAGCTTTTCCATCAGCAATTAATATTTGTTCAATTGGTTAGCATAGGACTTGGGGGGGAAGGGGTAGGCTGTCCCAATATTTAGACTTTTTCAAACTACTATTTTCAGAGCCAATTCTGGGACATTTAGATTTTTTAGTGCTTCCAAAGTGATGTGATCTGGGGAGATGTGTGCTAACTGCTCTCCTGGTCTGTGATCTGGTCTTTCCCAGGAAGGGCCCTTTATTCCTTGGAAATAAATCCATACTACTTCTCAGGGCCCCTATTCCCTCTTGACCAAAATGTTGCTCTCTACCTTTGATCTGTGACCCAGAAATGGTCATAGACAGTGGAGTTGCCACAAACTTGTAGTCCTTTGTCCAGTGTTAGCGCAGAAGGCCCCTTTAATCTCTTTTTAATTTTTTTATTTCATTAAATATTTCCAAATTACAGATAAAAAAATTAACACTGATTTTTAAACATTCATTTCCTAATACTTTCCTTCCTTCCTACCCCTCTCCCATCTCTGGAGAAGGCAAACAATATGATATCAATTAAACATGTGAAGTCATGCAAAACATATTTCCATATTAGGTATTTTGCAAAAGAAAGCACACACAAAAATAAAATGAAGAAAGTTTTAAAAATATGATTCAGGATGTATTTAGAGCTCATCAGTTGCCCCTTTGGAGACAGAGAGAATTTGTTCAAGTGTCTTTCAGAATTGTTTTGAGTTCTTGAGCATAGGAGCTAAGTCTTTCATAGTTAATCATAATTACAGATGCTGTTCATCTTACTTTGTATCAGTTCATGTAAGTCTTCCCAGGTTTTTTTTTCATTCTGTTTGTCTTTTGTTATAGCTCAATAGCACTCCATCACAATGATATAAACAATTTGTTAAGTCATTCTCTAATTGATAAGAATCCCTCCATTTTCTACTGCTTTGCCAACATAAAAAAAGAGCTGCTACAAATATTTTTATACATATGGGTTCTTTTAATTTTTCTTGATATTGTGGGTATATAAACCTATCAGGGGTATAGCTGGTTCAAAGTGTATGTATGATTTTATAATCCTTTGGACTTAGTTCCAAGTGGTTTTGCAGAATATTTGAACTAGTTCACAACACCATCAACAAACCATATGTCTTAATTTTTACATATACCCTTCAGCAATTTTCATTTTCTTTTTCTGTCATGATTCTCAATCTGGTAGTTATGAGGGAGTATCACAGGGTTACTTTCATTTTGCATTTCTCTAATCAATAATGATTTAGAGCATATTTCATGTGACTATTGGCAGTTTTGATTTTTTTCTTATGAATACTGCCTATTCATATCCTTTGACCATTTTTCAGTTGGGGAATGACTTTGGTGTTTATAAATTCACTTCAGTTCCCTATATATTTTTGAAATGAGGCCTTTATCAGAGAAACTTGCTATAAAAAGGTTTCACAATTTCCTGTTTACATCTAATTTTGACTGTTTAAAAACACCTATCATGTATGAAACAATAAAAAGACTAGAGAACTCAATTTTTACCCACTTTTTCATTCAAGATATATCAAAGTTATTATCATAATAGGTCCAGGTGAAGCTATAAGATCTGGATATCTTCAGTAGACTATACAATATTCACGCTCAAAAAAATGACATTTTTTTGACTTTTCATGAGTCTGAAAGTCTTGTCCCTGTTGAAGTAATGATGAGCTCTGACAAGTATATTTACATATTGAGAAGCAGAATTGTAATTCTTAATCATAGAAACCCCTAAATGGACACAGAATAGTAAAACATTTCTTTACACCATGCCACATGCTATGAAAGGTTAATCAATGTATCTGGGGGATAGAAATGAACATGCTTCAGTGACCTGGAGATTTATCTGATTTAATCCTCATTTAAAAAATATGTGCTAAAAGTAGGTATAGACTTGGGAAAAAATAACAATTTATAAAATGTATGCTTAATGTCCAAAGCAATAAAATTATGGCAACATGATTTTTAAAAAATGTGCCAATAATCTTGTGAAGTCAGTGACGAATCATTGAAAACTTACATTAATCAAAACTAATATATATTTGAAGCAAAAAAATTTTAAGCTTTTATTATATATCAGTTAATTTAGCTCTTTTATTTTGCCCCAAATAATTCACCACTATATTATGGTTTCTTAAATCATAGTAAGTTAGTATTATGGATCTTATTTGACTCTGTTTTCTGTTTTTTCAGAGAGACTAGTTTTTAATTCATCTTCCATGATATTCTTTCATATTCTTTCTTTCATTATATTGCTATTGAGGGAGCTTTCTGTTGCATGTTTGATCCAGCTTGCATTCTAGTTGTATTGACTTACTTGTGACCATAGAGATGAGAGATTTTCCACATCCTTCTTCTTGGGAGATTTACTGTCCTTTGACTTTTTTTCCTTCTTAATTCTCTACAATAAAGTACTCTCTTTTTTATGTTGAATTATTTATATTCTTTCACATATATTTTTAGCTGAGCCATATAGCTTAATGTCATTTATGTACAGTAAGGGATTTGTAAGACACTTTGATTCCCTCTCTAACTTGGAAGTCATTCTTACCTCTCTTTAGTAGAGATGATAATGAATTGAAAGCCAAGCTGAACTATAACAGGATTAAATTGTGTACCTGTAAAATACCAGTTGAAATATCAAATTTTCTTGCTATTGTGTTGGTGACATGTTTTAAATAAGAACAGTTTTCAATATGAATATTAAATACACTAGTATTCTAACTATACTTTGGTCTATTTATATTTTCAATACAAATTTGAAAATAAATTGATCAAGATGGCAAAATAGGAGCAAAGAATGCAGCTGAGATCTGATCCACAACTCCTCCAAACTGATTTATTAAAATCAGTTTTAATTTAATTTAATTATTTTTTATTTTTATATTATATATTATGTTATATATTATATATTATAATTTAAAATAAATTAAATTAATTTAATTTAATTTTAAAAAGCACCCAGAAATATCCTGATGGGGCCCAGAAAAAAGTCGATAGTAAGTCCTTCATCCTACCTAGGTTATCAGAGGGGAACAGAAAGGTATGCAGACATTAGGGACAGGGTTTAGGCTGAAGTTTCCAGCTAGAAGAGCACTCCAGCACCTGGGGAAAGACGCACACCAGCACAAAAAGAAGTCCCCAAGAATGACACACAGGCACTCCATACCCACATTGGAGTACTACAATAGGGTTAGGTGCCAACTGGTAGCTATGTCAACAACTACCTACTACTGGGTCACAGACTGAGGGTAGAAAGAAAACAGGATCTACACATAGGAAAGGTAGACTCTGGGAAGTCTAAGAAGAAAAAAAGTTCAGAAACCAGCAACAGCCTCAGTATTGTGACTCAGAGCCCAGATTCAAACAAGGTTTCACTTCCAGTATCTAGACCAGCCAGCATATGAGTAATGAAGAGAGGAAACCCAGACCAAAAGAGGACCACTCTGTTTCTGCCACTCTGAACCACAAGAGCTTGCCAGTTGACTGCTTCTTTCATAGACCCCAATGCAAGTCAGGACTTTGCAGAACCATTTTCAGTGGGTCAGAAAACAGATTTTTTTCCTAGTTCAGATCAATTTAGTAGCACTGAAACCTTCCAAGTTCCCAACCTGTCCCCGTGATCCTGAAATGACATATTATTCAATATACCAAGAAAGACAGCAATAGGGACAAGTCCAGACCTTTCCTCCAGAAACGTGGCAAAGTGTAACCCCACATCAAGTACAAAGTCAGGAAGAATACTGGAAGAAGGAACAAACAAACAAAAAAAAAAACAACCCCACCACCATAAGCTATTATGTGGCAGTATCTCTGAAGATAGAAATGTAGAAGAAGGGAATAACTCCAAAATAAATACAAGAAATACCTCAGAGAAAAATAGATTGGGCACAAATTCAACTAAAATTCTTGGAAGAGATGAAGCAAAAGTTATTTTAAAAACTTCATTTTTACAATAAATAGAATGAGAGAACTTGAGGGGAAAATGGGGAAAAAATAAATGCTATGTAAGAAAGTATTGGAAAAAGAATTAATAGTCTGGCATGAGACATATAACATGATAACAATCAACAAACTCTGAAAATTTGAATGAGCCAAATAGAAAACAACCATTCAATTCATTCAACATGAAATATTAAAACTAAAGTCAAAAGGCTTAAAAATGAAAGGTAATATATAATATTTCAAAGCAAAAACAACTGACCTCCAAAAATAATCTAGGAGAAAAAATAAAATATCATTGCATTATTTGACCACCATGACCAAAAAGAAAGAACCTAGACGTCTTATTTCAAGAAATATTAAAAGAGACAGAGACAAGATGACAATTCAATCAGCATCTTTACTGAACTCTCTTAACACTGGCCTCAGACAACTTGAAAATGATGCTCTAAATAGAATTCTGAATAGGTAGAGTCAATAAAAGATAAGAGTGAGACATTTTTCCAGTCCAAGACAAGTTATGAAGTCATGTGGGGGTGGTCTATGAAACGAGAGTGGGAGCTGACCCAGAACAAAGAGCCCACAGTGGCGAAACCAGCAGCAGACCTTGGAGGCAACTGTGGCAGTGGAAGCAGCAATTTGGGGAGACCTCAAACCAGAGACTGTAAGAGTGTCAGAAAACTAGTCAGAAAAATATTACAGGTGACTCATTGCTTTCACTGGGTACAGGACCTTGCTACATTGTCCATACACAGTTCCAGGGAGATGAGGACCACTAGTGCTTTCAGGTACCAGAGGTGCAGAGACCATTATCACTGTTCAGGGCAGAGAAAAATGGTAACTCAAAAGGGAGCAGGGGCTCTGGTCTAAACTCTAAAACAGAAAGGAGAATTGGCACTTGCAGTTGCAGGAGAGCAGAGAATCTGCTCATAATTCCAGGAATAAGAGGAAGACCAACACTTGCACTTGCTTTCATTAGTTTAGTTGTTAATATGGTCAATTATGCTAGTTTAGCTAATACTGAACCAGCCCTGCATTCCTAGTATAAATCCAACCTAGTCATAGAATATTATCCTTATGATGAATAACTGTAATTTATTGGTTAATATTTTATTTAAAATGTTTACATCTATGCTTATTAGGAAAATTAGTTTGTATATTTCTTTCTCTGTTTTGGCCCTTCTGTGTTTATGAATCAACAACATATTTGTACTACAAAAATAATTAATTTGGACTCTTATCATATCGTGCTGGGAGCTGAGAACAGTCCCACATGAACCACCCACAACCAGACCCAGGGCAGCCCCAACCCATGGCACAGACTAGCGAAAGCAGACTTCAGGAGAGTGAATCACCAGCACCTATTGCAGTTTCCAGACTTCTCAATCCATTAACGCCAAAGAGAAAGTAAAAGGTCAGTGGGGAACTCTTTTGGAACTGGGTGATGGAAGAGTGTGGCCCTGCCCCTGTCCCTGCCCCTGGGTGAGGGGTGGAGGAAATGTGGCAGCTGCAGCTGCTGCCACATGTCTGCCTACAGAGTTCCTGGCCTGCATATTAGGGGGACCAAGCAACCATTCAGAGGGTAATTTCTCTTGCTTTAACCTCCTTGAATCTGGATTGTGGCCTTGGGTGATGGTCCTGGGGTGTGTGGACAGTGTGCCAGAGCTTGGGGTGTCTATAGAGAGGCCACCCTCCTCATAGCTCTGACAACATCTGAGAAAACCCCAGTGATTTGACACATAGCTCTCTGCAATCTGGAAGCAGAGTTCTACCATGGCAAAGAGCTCAAAAGTCAAGTAATTTGCTGGCAAGATGAGCAAACAGAGGAAGGGCAATCAGAACATAGACTCTTTTTTTGGGGACTAAAAAAGATCAAAACATGGAACCAGAAGAAGTCAATGAAGTCAAAACTCCTGCATCAAAAGCTTCCAAGAAAAATGAGCTGGTGATGACAGGCCATGGAGGAGCTCAGAAAGGATTTTGAAAGTCAAGTAAGAGAAGTAGAGGAAAAATTGGAAAGAGAAATGAGAATGATGCAAGAAAATCATGAAAAGTGAGTCAACAGTCTGCTAAAGGAGACCAAAAAAAAAAAAATACTGAAGAAAATAACACCTTAAAAAATAGACTAACTCAAATGGCAAAAGAGGCCCAATAAGGAGAAGAATGCCTTAAAAAGTAGAATTGACCAGATGGAAAAGGAATTTCAAAAACTCACTGAAGAGAATAATTCCTTCAAAATTAGGTTAGAGCAAATGGAAGCTAATGACTTTTTGAGAAGTCAAGATACTATAAAACAGATCCAAACGAGAAAAAAGAAAAGGCAATGTGAAATCTCTCATTGGAAAAACCACTGACCTGGAAAAGAGATCCATGAGAGATAAATTAAAAATTATTGGACTACCTGAAGGCCATGACCACAAAAAGAGCCTAGATATCATCCTCCGAGAAATTCTCAAGGGAAACTGCCCTGATATTCTAGAACCAGAATGCAAAATAGAAATTGAAAGAACTCACTGATCACCTCTGGAAAAAATCCCCAAAAGTAAACTCCTAGGAATATCATAGCCAAATCCCAGAGTTCCTAGGTCAAGGAGAAAATATTACAAGCATCCAGGAAGAAACAATTTGAGTATTGTGGAAACACAATCAGGATAACACAAGATCTAGCAGCTTCTATACTAAGGGATCAAAGGATTTGTAATATGATGTTCCAGAGGCCAAAGGAGCTAGGATTAAAACTAAGAATCATCTATCCAGAAAAACTGAGTATAATGCTTCAGGGGAAAATATGGTCATTCAATGAAATAGAGGACTTTCAACTATTCTTGATGAAAAAAAACAGAGCTAAACAGAAAATTTCACTTTCAAATATAAGAAGCAAGAAAAGCATAAGAAGGTAAACAGGAAAAGAAATCATAAGGAACTTATTAAAGTTGAACTATTTATATTCCTACATGGAAAAACAATAATTGTAACTCATGAGACTTTTCTCAGTATGATAGTTGAAGGAAATATATATTTATTCATACATACATATATGTAGGTGTAGGAGGGTATATGTGTGTATAAACACATATATGAGTGTGGATATGTATACATAGACATGGCACAGGATTAGTTGAATAGGAAGGGATTATATTTAAATATTAAATTAAGAAGTGACAGAGGAATATAATGAGAGAAGGAGAAAAAGAGAAATAGAATAGGGCAAATTAACTCATATAAAAGAGGCAATAGAAAACTGTTACAATGGAAGGGAAGATCAGGAAGGTGAAAGGGAATGGGTCAACCTTACTCTCATTAAATTTGGTTTAAGGAGGGAATAGTATACACACTCATTTGGGTATCTTACCCTACAGGAAAGTAGAGGGGAAAGGGATAAGGGGGGGTGGGAGGGTGATAGAAGGGAGGGCAGATTGGTGGAGAGGGTAGATAGAAGCACATATGTTTGAAAAGTAACAGGGTCATAGTAGAAAATAGAATAAATGAGGAAAGAATAGGATGGAGGGTAATAGAGTTAGTCTTTCACAATATAACTACTATGGAAACATTTTGCATAACTATACATGTACAACTATATTGAATTGCTTATCTTCCCAGTGGGGAATGGGTGAGGAGGGAAGAAGGGAAAGAATCTGGAAATCAAAGTTTTAAAAACAAATGATAAAAAAAAGCAAAATAAAATAAATCCAAAAATGGGGTTAAATATTTTATTTCCTCTTCTATTAATCTGTGCAATTCAACTTTTTATGTAAATATTCATCCATTGGGGCAGCCAGGTGGCACAGTGAGTAAGAGCGCTGGCTCTGGTGTCAGGAGACCCAGATCGGTTCCGGCCTCAGATACTTGGCACCCACACAAAATGATTGGCCATGTAACCTTGAGCAAGTTACTTAACCCCAATTGCTTTAAAAAAAATTTCATCCATTTCCCTAAAATAGTCAGATTTATTGTCGTACACTTGGCCAAAACAGCTCCTAATTACTATTTTAATTACCTCTTCATTGGTAGTGAATTCATCCTTTTAATTTTTTGATACTGGTCATTTGGGTTTCTTCTTTTTAAAAATTCAATTAGCCAAAGATTTCTCTATTTCATTGTTTATTTTTTTCATAAAACCAGCATGAGTTTTACTTATTAGTTCAATAGTTTTCTTAATTTCAATTTTAATAATTTCACCTTTAGTTTTCAAAATTTCTAATTTGTTATTTAAATGGAGATTTTTATTTGTTTTTTTTTTCTGGCTTTTTTAATTGTGTGCCCAATTCATTGATCTCTTCTTTCTCTATTTTATTCAGGTAAGAATTTAAAGATATAAAATTTCCCTTAAGAACTGCTTTCACAGCATGTCATAAGGTTTTGTATATTGTCTCATTATTGTCATTCTCTTGGATAAAGGCCCCCAAGAGAACTTTATTTGGACTCTTGTTTTGAATTGAAGTGGTAATGCTAAGTACTTTGTGTTTCTTTAAGGCCCAATGGCTACTTGGGTAACTTTAGTTCTGTATCTCAAAAATGTGACCTAAGAGATGTTTGGTGCTAATTCAAAAGTAAATTGACTATGCTATGGGCATGAAAGATCTTGGGACCCATTGTAATGGGAATGTAAATTTGAAGATCTTCCCTGCCCCTAGGCTAAAGTGCACCTGGAGACTGGGGTGGGAGGCTTGTTTTTCAGTAGATACTTCTTGATTGGCCAGTGAGTCAATAAGGTTGTTACATTCTCTGAGCCAGGAGAAGGCTATATAAGCCCTGATGTGTAGCTTTGTTTTGGGGCTCACTTTGAGAAGTGTTCTTTGATTTGATCTGGATTCTGGGAAGCTGTTGTCCAGAGCCCCCTGGCTTTGAAACCCAGATGTTGAAACGCAGATGTTGATTAGGTGTGGATGTAATGGTTGGACAGTTTGAAATCTGTCTACTTGATCTGTTTCTGTCTTGATAATTCTGTCTGTATATTCTGAAGTTCAGGGTGCTGACCTCTTTCCCCTGAACTAGGTAAACGATACATGTTTGACTGATTAAAGTAAGCTTGTTAACCCATTTTGAGTTGCTTTCCTTTATCAAAGCAGATCTAAGAACCTGTGTTAGCAGCAAACTCTGAGGACGCTCGGGGTGTTTGCTGCTACACCCTTTCAACTTTTACAGTGGATCTCTATGCCCCAGTGCCTGTATATCTTAATTCCCAATTACATGTAAAATAGTATTGATGATAGTATATATATATATATATATTTGTATGTATATATGTATATATGTGTATGTGTTTGATTTTAAAACTTTGAATTCCAGATTCATTCCCTTCCTCCCTTGTCTCCCACCCTTACTGGGAAGATAGGTAGTTCAGTATAGGTTGTACATATGTGGCTAATACAAAACAATAACGTAGTAGATATATTGTAAAAGACTGACTATATTTCCCTCCCTCGTATCCCAACTTCCATTTGTTCTATTCTCTACTTTGATCCATTCCATTTCAAAAATGGGTGCTCCCAACTTCCCTCCCCCCCCAGCCTGCCCTCCCTTCCATATTCCCCCCTCTCATCCCCTTCCCCCCTACTCTCCTGGAGGTGAGATACCCTATTTAGTGTGTTTCATTCCCTCCTCAAGCCAAATTCAATGGGAATAAGGTTTACCCATTCCCTTTTGCCTTCCTATTCTTCCCCTCCATTGTAACCATTTTCCCTTGCCTCTTCTACATAAGAGAGTTTACCCCATTCTGTCTCTCCCCATCTCCTCTCACTGTATTCCTCTCTCACCTCTTAATTTAACCTTTTAAGTATCATCCCTTCCTGTTAAATTGGTCCTGTGCCCTTTATCTATGTATACCTGTAAACATATATACACACATTCACATATGTATTCATATGCCCATATATATATATATATATATATATATATTTCCATTCCCTTCAACTACTGAGAAAAGTTTCATCAGTTACAATTATTGTTTTTCCATGTAGGAATGTTAATAGTTCAACTTTGATAAGTTGCTTATGATTCCTTTTCCCTGCTCACCTTCTCATGCTTCTCTTGTTTCTTGTATCTGAATGTCAAATTTTCTATTCAACTCTGTTTTTTTTTCAGCAAGAATGCTTGAAAGTCCTTTATCCCACTGAATTACCATATTTTCCCCTGAAATACGATACTCAGTTTTGCTGGGTAGGTGATTCTTGGTTTTAATCCCAGCTCCTTTGACCTCTGGAATATCATATTCCAAGCAACTTCGATCCCTCAGTGTACAAGCTGCCAGATACCATGTTTTCCTGATTGTGCTTCCACAATATTCAAATTGTTTCTTCCTGGCTGCTTGTAATATTCTCTCCTTAATCTGGGAATTCTGGAACCTGGCTATAATATTCCTAGGAGTTTTCTTTTTGGGATCTTTTTCAGGAGGTGATAGATGGATTCTTTCAACCTCTATTTTGCCCTCTGGTTCTAAAACATCAGGGCAGTTTTCTTTGAGAACTTCCTGGAGGGTGATTTCTAGGTTCTTACTTTGATCATGGCTTTCAGGCAGTCCAATAATTTTTAAATTATCTCTCCTGGATCTATTTTTCCAGGTCAGTGGTTTTTCTCATGAGATATTTCACATAGCCTTATATTCTTTCATTTGTTTGGATCTGTTTAACAGCATCTTGATTTCTCATAAAGTCATTAGCTTCCATTTCCTCCAATCTAATTCTGAAGCCTTGATTCTCCTCATTGAGCTTTTGAGATTCTTTTTCCATCTGGCAAATTCAGCTTTTTAAGGCATTCTTCTCCTCATTGCCTTTTTGAGCCTCTTTTGCCATTTGAGTTAGTCTAATTTTTAAGGTAGTATTTTCTTCAGTCAGGCTGTTTACTCTCATTTCATAATTTTCTTGCATTGTTCTCATTTCTCTTCCCAATTTTTCCTCCACTTCTCTTATCTGCTTCTTAAGGTCTTCTATGGCCTGTAACCAGATCATATTTTCCTTAGAAGATTTTGGTGCAGAAGTTCTGACTTCACTCTTTTCCTCCTGTTCCATGCTTTGCTCCTTTTTGTCCCCAAAATAAGAATCTAATGTTGGAATCTTCTGTCTGCCTTGTTTCCTTTGCCTGGTCATGTCGCCCCTCAGTCAATTGACCCCTGGGCTTTTTGCCACAGTAGGACTCTGCCACCAGACAGGGGAGCTTTCGTCCCAAACACTGGGGTTTTCTCAGCTGCCAGAGGTATTAGATGGGTGCCCTCTCTGAGGTCTCCAAACGCTCTGGCAAGCTGGACACACACCCCAGGACCTCCACCCTAGACTGCAATCCAGATCCAAGAAGGTTAAAGCAAGAGTGATTACCCCTCAGACTGGCCCTTGGTCCCCTGCACTCTGCAGGCCAGGAGCTGAAGTTGCCACATGGCCTGGCTGGCTGTGCCAGCATCTCAGTGGCTTCTTGCCCTGTGGGCAAAAGCCACACCCTCCCACTTACTGGGTCCCAAAGTCCAGATTGCACTGACCTCTCACTTTGTTCTTCGCATCTATGTGTTGATAAATCTGTAAACAGCCACAGCTGTTGCTGATCTGGGGTCCCTCCAGCCAGCGCCTATTCAGGCCCACCCTGGGGCTAAAGCCTCAGTGTGGGGCTGGGCTTGGCTCCCAGAGCGCTGCGCTAGACGATTCCTGCCAGCCTGCCAGGCTGTCCTCAGTGGGAAGTTAGCTTCTCTGTGTCATTTTGTGGGTTCTGCAGCTCCAACGTTTGTTTAGAATCCCCTTTTACATGGATTGGGGAAGGTGGAAGCCAGATCCCAGGGGAGGTCCTGCTTCTCCTCCACCATCTTGACTCTGCCTCCCTTTTCTATCCTTTTTCAATTTTCTCCAGAGTTCTTCCATATTTCACTTTTCTAAAATTCTATTTACCTCTTTAACTTCTTTCTTGCTTATTTTATCATTAGATACTGAGAGGGGCAGGTTGAGGCCCCACACTAGTATAGTTTGGCTATTTTTTTCCTGTAACTCCCTTAACATCTCTTCTAAGAATTTGGATGTTATACTACTTGGTGCATAGATGTTAAGGAATGATATTACTTCATTGTCTATGGTGCCTTTTAGCAGTATGTAGTTTCCTTTCTTATCTCTTTTAATTAGATCTATTTTTGCTTTTGTTTTAGCTGATATCTAGATTGCTATCTTTGTTCTTTTGTAATTTTAGCTGTAGTACGATATATTCTGTTTCAGCCTTTTACTTGTACTCTGTGTGTATCTCTGCTTTAAATGTGTTTCTTGTAATCAGCATATTGTAGAGATTTTATTTCTCATACATTCTGCTATCCACTTCCAGTTCATGGGACAGTTCATCATCGCATCCAAACCCACAGTTATGAACACTAACTGTGTCTCTCTCTTCATCATATCCTCATCAGTGTTCTGTTTCTGACCACTGTCTCCCCCATTTGCTCTTTGCTATCAGTGCTCCTCACTTTCTTTCCCCTTTCCTCTACTACTTCTTCCCTCCCTTCCTCCTTACTTTCTATCTGCCCTTCTCCCTTTTCTTCTTTCCCCCCTCTAGTCCCTACAGAGTAAGATGCATATCTCTACTCAATTGAATGTGTATGTTACTCCCTCATAGAGCCAAGTCAGATGAGAGTAAGGTTCAAGCAACACTCATCACCCTCCCTATTTTCGCTCTGTTGTAATACGTCTTTGCACCACTTCATGTGATGTAATTTATCCTTTTTT
>NW_027186502.1:6326693-6359022 GCF_028583685.1 Petaurus breviceps papuanus | reverse complement strand
AGGTGGCTCAGCGAGTAAGAGCACCGGTTCCAGTGTTGGGACGACCTGGAGATCGAATCCCGGGCTCAGACACTCAGCACCACACCCAGAAATAACTGGCCGTGTAACATTGAGCAAGTTACTTAACCCCAATTGCTTAAAAAAAAAAAATAGCTTTTTCTCATCATCACATGAAAGTCAACTTAAGTCCACACCCTCTCTCTATGCATACCCCTTCTAAATGTAAAAGATACAGTTCTCAAGATTTACAAGTATCATTTTCCCATGTAGAGATGTAAACAGTTTGACGTTTTAGAAAAACTTTTTTTTTCTTCACTGTTTACCTTTTATTTTTCTCTACTGCCTGTGCTTGAAGATCAAACTTTCTGTTCAGTTCTGGTTTTTTCATCAGGCAAGTTTGAGTGTTCCCTATTTCATTGAACATCCATCTCCTCCCCTGCTCAGTTTTGTTGAATAGGTGATTCTGGACTGCAATCCAAACTCCTTTGCCATCCAGGGTATTGCATCCTAAGTTCCTTGATCTTTTAATGTAGTAGCTACAATCCTGCATAATCATGAGTGTAGTTCCATGATATTTAGATTATTTCTTTCTGGGCAGCTTACAATATTTTCTTCTTGACCTGGTAATTCTGGAATTTGGCTATGATATTCCTTGGAGTTTTCATTTTGGATTCTCTTTCAGGATGTGACCAGTGAATTCTTTTGATGACTATTTTACCCTCTGGTTCTAGGACCTTCGGGCAGGTTTCCTTGATGACTTCTTGAAAGATGCTGTCCAGGTTCTTTTATGGGTCATGGCTTTCTTAAATTAGCTGTCCTGCTTCTATTTTCTGGCTAGTTGTTTTTCCAATTAGATGTTTTATGTTTTCTTCTATTTTTCCATTCTTTTGATTTTGTTTGACTGATGCTTAGTATATCAGAGAATCATTAGCTTCCACTTGACCAGTTATAAATTTTAACAAATTGTTTTCTTTAGTTAGCTTGTTTGTGTCCTTTTTATTTTGCCAGTTCTTCTTTTTAAGGACTTCTCTTCAGTGAGTTTTTTTTGTTTTTGTTTTTGGAGGGGGGGTGGCAGGGAAATTGGGGTTAAGTGACTTGCCCAAGGCCACATGGCTAGTAAGTGTTCAGTGTCTTGAGCTCTCCCAAGAAGGCTTTTTGACTTGAAACCAGTTCATATTCCCCTTTGACATTTCTGAAGTGGCCATATTGACAATGTTGTACTCTTCTGAGTTTGTGTTTTGATTTTCCCTTTGCCCATAGAAATAATCTATGATTAGTGTTTGTTTTTGCTTCTTGCTCATTTCTTGGCCAATTTCCTATATTTTAAATTTGAGCTGCCCTGCTGGAACACAGGAGGCATTGTCCCAAGCTTTTTGTGCTTGGGGCCAGGGTCATTGGCTTTGTGTACTGGGGTTACCAGTGGTGACAACTGGGAGTTATAGGGTCTGGCAGCTTACATGGTACTGACCTGGGGCCCTAATGGTAGGGTCTGGAGTGTGCTGAGGCCAGATGGTGTTTTTCTGCATTTCCCAGGAGCTAAACTAATGCACTATCTGGCAACTATCCAGCTATCTGGCAACTATCCAGCTATCTGACAACTAGAAAACACCTGCCCTCCCTGGGCTGTTCCAAAGCATGGGGAAGTCAGGACACTAGGGAATGCCTGACTGCCCACCTATGACTGTGCTGAAGCATATTCATGTCCACCACAGGAGGACACATGACCACCCAGGGGTGCACTGGAGTATGGGGAGATCTGGTAGTTTGAGGGCATGGCTACTGGCCCAGGTTTGCCCTGAAGCATGTTCAGATCCATGGAATTCCACTTGCCATTTCCCCCTGACTATGCTAAGGCATATAGGGGGTTCTTGTGTTGGCATGTACCTGCTCCATCTCATTGGGGCTCAGGATCTCATTCTGGTTTGCCACAGTGGGGTTTGCTTGGATGTTTCTTATCCTGAAATGTGTTTGCCTTTTAGCTGGGTGAGAATGACCTATTTTGCTAATACTCTAGTTTTCCTGGTCAAAAAGATGACTCCACCATGTCTTTTTGCTGACTCTGCTGTTCCATGATTTTTCCTGTGGCACTATTTTTTGTTTTTTTAGAGGTCAATAAGGAAGAGTGAGAGTGATTTACTACTTACTCCACCATCTTGACTCTTCAGCTTCTTCTTTCACAACATGATTAAGATGAAAATATGTCATAAATGATTGCACATATACAACCTCTATAAAATTGCTTATCATCTTAGGGTAGGAGTCGATTAGAAAGGAAGAGAGACGGGGCGGCCAGGTAGCACAGTGAGTAAGAGCACCGGCCCCAGTGTAGGGATGACCTGGGGATCGAATCCAGGCTCAGATACTTACCACCACACCCAGAAATAACTGGCCATGTAAACTTGAGCAAATTACTTAACCCCAATTGCTTAAAAAAAAAAAAAAGAAAGGGAGAAAATTTGAAAGGAAAAAATTTTAAGGGAATGATAAAATTTGTCTTTACATGTAATTAGAAAAAAAATAAAATATAATTTAGAAAAATAATATGAATAGTATTTTTAAATACGAAGTACAGGGAATATCAAAACACAAACTCAGAAGAATACATCACTGTACAAAGCTATAAGCAAAGCCTCAAAGAAAAAAAAGTGTGAATTGGCAGCAAGGCAGAGTAGAAAGTTATTCAGCTGAGATCTCCCAACATTCCCCTCCAAACAATTTTAAAATAACTCTCAAATAAAATTCTAGATTGATATAGCCAATAAAATTTTGTTCAGAGTGAAACATCCTTACAGCTTAAGACAACATACTGAGTCAGAAAGAGATATCTGTGACTTGGGGGAGGAAGCTGACTTCAAATGTGTTTGAAACACTAGTTGTGGAAGTAGGTGGTGGTAATAGAAGCAGCAGCAAATTCAAGAGCTCTCAAGTCAGATATAGTAAGAGAACCTGTTAACTGGTCAGAGAGTATAGTGCTATCACAGCACAGAGGACCAGCTGCTATTTGAAAACTCCATTGCCTGTAGCCACTTGGGGGTCCTAGGACAAATGCAGAGAGGGACACTTTCACGCAAGAGGAAATGGATACCCTGAGAAGCAGTATAATTTCTGCTCCCAAAAAATCAAGGAAACTGAGAAATATTATCATTTCTGGCCCCAAAGGAAGAGGAGACCTGAGGAGCGGCATCAATTGCAATACCCAGTCATTAAGGGTCCTTCCTGGCTAAGGACAAAAGCACAGACCATGAGAATACTGACCACACCTATGCTCAAATCATACTACTTTGGAAACAATGAAAACTTCCAAACCAGCAGAACTGACTTTGAAAACAGTGGCATGAAAAACCTGAAGTTTGGGACATTCCTCCTCATTCCCCCATGCTGGGAAAAGAACCCCAACATTAACAAAAATCCAAAGTCAAGAAATAAGGTGAAAAAAATGAACAAATAATAAAAAATTAATCTGACCATAAAAAGCTGCAATGGTGACAGGGAAGATCGAGACAATCTCAGAAGACAATCAAGTCAAAACAACTATAAATAGCACCTCAAAGAAAAATATGAATTATACAGAAGTCCAAAAAATTTCTGTAAGAAGTTAAAAATTATTTTCAACATCAGATAAGAGTGATAGAGGAAAAATTAGGTAAGTAAATTAACGAAAGAGAAGAAAATTATGAAAAGAAAATTAACAGCTTAATAAAAACAGGCACCAAAAAATACTGAAAAAAAAAAACACCTTAAAAACAGAATTGATCCAATGGAGATACAAAAAATTGTTCCTTTAAAAGCAGAATTGAGTAAATAGAAAAAGATATAGAAAAGTTCCCTGAAGAAAAGAATTCTTTAAAAATTAGAATTGGGCAAATAGAAGCTAATGACTTCATGAAACATCAAGAAACAATAAAACAAAGTTAAAAGAATGAAAAAAATAAAAGAAAATGTAAAATGTTTCATTAAAAAGCTGACCTAAAATGGACTGAGGAAAGATCATTTAAGAATTACTAGATATTCTGAAAACTGTGATCAGTGTAAGAAGTTACACATTATATTTCAAGAAATTATCACAAACAACTGCCTTGATATTCTAGCATGAGAAGATATAATGAAAATTGAAACTGTGCACCAAAATAAAAATTACAAGAATATTATTGACAAATTCCAGAGTTCCCTGGTAAAGGGGAAAATATTTCATACAGCAAGGAAAAAAACATTCAAATGCTATGGATTTGAGTCAGGATGACATAAGATCTAGCAGCTATGACTTTAAAGGACAGGACATGATGGGACATGATATTCTGGAGGACAAAAGAGCTGAATTACAATAAAAAATAACCTGCCTAGCAAAACAGAATATAATCATTCAAGGGAAAAATTGATATTTAACAACATAGATTTTTCAAGCATTTCTAAAGAAAATACCAGATTTGAAGAGGAAATTTGGCTTTAAAATATGACTAAAAAGAATCATTAAAAGGTAAACATGAAAAATTTTTCTGATACTCTTACCTGTCTGTAAAATATTAAACAAGACCTCTTTAAGTTTTCTAAGAGTTTGAAAAATATTCCATAAACACAAGGAAACAAGGGGTTTTAAAGTCCACATAAATAGAAAAGTTATTTGGAATACTTGAAAGAGTAGAAAATCTTGAAAATCAAGGCAAACTTTAAATGGAGCTAAATATTGTTGCTTAACTCTCCCTCTTTATTTTTTTTTGTAAATAATATTTTATTTTTTCAAATTGCATATGAAGATAGTTTTCTTTTTGTTTATTAAATGCTTTATTAACTTCTACTTTACATCATTCATTTCTGCAAGATTTTGAGTTACAAATTTTCTCCCCATTATTCCCCTTACCCACCGCCCCAAAATAGCGATCCCAGTGGATATCCCCTCCTCTAATCTGCTCTCTCCCATATCTTCTCCCATATGCCCTCTGACTTTCCAGTAGGGCATGTTGAATCTCTATACCCTAGTGCCTGTATATCTTATTTCCCAGCTACATGTAAAATAATATGAATAATAGTGTGTATATATACCTACACACACACACACATATATATATGTATATGTATATATATATATGAAACATCTGATTTTAAAGCTTTGAATTCCAGATTCATTCCCTTCCTCCTTTGTCACCCACCCTTACTAGGAAGATAAGCAATTCAATGTAGGATGTACATATGTACCATGTTTCCCCGATAATAAGACCTATCCCAAAAATAAGCCCTCCCCTTACTGTGTAAGATTCCTCTAAAATAAGCCCTCCCCCGAAAATAAGCCCTATTGAGATTGCTACTGTAGTGAAGGTGATCCCCTGCGCTACACGCTACATTACGGTACCCTCTGTATGCACCATTCCCCCCCCGCCGGGTGAAATGCACGCCGTGCTCTGAGCTGCATCCAATCAGAGCTGCAGCAGTGAGCACGTCATCCTGTTCTTCCCCAGTGATTTGCTTGCTGGCAGCATTGAGAGCAGTGCCGCGGAGGACAGCTGAGGCAGGACAACATAAAAACCCGGTAGGTAAGCAGGAGTGAGGGGGCATGATGGAGGATAAAAAGGGCATGATGGAGGAAAAAAGAAGAACTCAGGGGGCATGATGGAGTGAAAAGAAGGACCGATGGTCATAATTTTATTATTCTGTCTGTTTTGACCCCCAGACATGAGTACAAAAAAGAAGAGCTATGGTATACTGTTGAGTATAAGAAAGCAATTGTAGAGGAGTCACATGGCAAGAATCTTGCAGTTTTCTGTAAAGAAAAACTTTAGGATCTTTGAATGGTCAGAAAATGGAGAGCAGATTATAATAACCTCAATCAACAGGTGGATGAGGGAAAAGGGAAAAAGCGCAGGTCTGGATCAGGTCGGCAGCCCTTATATCCTGACTTGGAGATCCTCATTGGTGAATGGATTGCTGACAGGAGAGCAAAGGCCTTGGTTGTGCACAGGGCTGATATTCAAGCATTTGCCCTTTCAATGGCACCAGAGTTTTAAATGGTCTCAGAAGGATTCAAAGCATCACAACACTGGTTGGACAGTTTCCTTCAACGCTATGAACTGTCCCTAAGAAGATCAACAACACTGTTTAAGCTGGAAGATGCTGAAGTTATTAAACGTGCACTTGCATTCAAGTCCTTTATTGATAGGATCGACATTTCCAAGTACCAAACCTGCAATATGATTGCTATAGATGAAACTGCAGTGTTTGTGGGACAAGGATCTCAAACAACAATTCATCACAGGGGTGCAACGTCAATCTAAATTCCCACCACTGGCTATGAAAGTGCATGGGTCACCTGTGTTTTGGCAATTTGTTTGGATGGAAAGAAAGCCACACCTCTAATCATCAGTAAGGGCAAGAAAGATAAGATTGAACGAGTATCTGGCATTTACGTTCTTGAAACCGAAAAAGCCTGGTGTACACAAGCCGTTATAAGAAAGTGGGTTGATTTAATGCTGCCACTTGTTATGCAAGGTAACCAAAGAGGTCTGATAGTCTGGGATTCAGTCAGCACTCACCACACTAAAGAAATGAAGAACTTCCTTGCTGAGAGAAGAATACATCAAGTAATGATTCCTGCAGGAATGACTGCTTATCTCCAGACCCCTGATATTGCAATAAACAAGCCATTCAAGGACCATTTGCACATGGAAGTCAATGACTACATTGAAAATAGAATGGAAAGAAATCAGCGTGGAAACTTTGTGAAGCCCTGTCTGCAAGAAGTCGTGACTTGGGTGACGAAGTCATGGGATAAAATTACTGACAGCTGTGTCGCCAAGGCACTACGAGCAGGTTACCTGGACAAGACATATTCATTTAAAGAGAGCTATATTGCTGGACGTGACAGATTGGGTCCACTTCTTCTGAAGGAAATGGAGGAGCAAGACATCCAGGACAGAATTCAGGGTATGGACACTTATGACGATGTTGTTGAAGAAGATGACATGATCATTATTGAATAAAGGTACATTTTTTTGTTCACATTTACCTGTTTATTAAAATTGCTGTCAATGTTCATTAAAATAAGCCCTCCCCTGAAAATAAGCCCTCTGGTGTTTTTCTGTCCAAAAAAATTAATAAGACAGTGTCTTATTATCGGGGAAACACGGTAGCTATGCAAAACATTTCTATAGTGGATATATTGTAAAAGACTGACTATATTTCCCTCCCTCCTATCCCACCTCCCACTTGTCCTATTCTCTTTCATCCTGTCCCTTTTCAAAAGTAGGTGCTTCCAACTTAGCTCCCCCCCACAGCCTGCCCTCCCTTCCATCATCCCCCCTCTCATTCCTTTCCCTCCTAATCTCCTGTAGGGTGAGATACCCTATTTAGTGTGTATGTCATTCCCTCCCTAAGCCAAATTCAATGAGAATAAGTTCTACCCATTCCCTTTTGCCTTCCTGTTCTTTCCTTCCGTTGTGACCATTTTCCCTTGCCTTGTCTATATGATATAGTTTACCCCATTCTGTCTCTCCACATCTCCTCTCATTATATTACTCTCTCACTTCTTAATTTCACCTTTTAAGTATCATCCTTTCCTGTTTAATTGGTCCTTTGCCCTCTATCTATGTATACCTGTAAACATATATATATATATATATATACACATTCATATATGTACTAATATGCCCATGTACCCTCCTATATACACATATGTGTGTATACATTTGTATTCCCTTCAACTATTCTCGTACTGAGAAAAGTTTCATAAGTTACAATTATCTTTTTTCCATGTAGGGATTTAAATAGTTCAACTTTGACAAGTTCCTTATGATTTCTTTTCCCTGTTTACTTTCTCATGCTTATACCTGAATGTCAAATCTATTCAACTCTGTTTTTTTCATCAACAATGCTCGAAAGTCCTCTATTCCACTGAATGATCATATCTTCCCCTGAAACATGATACTTAGTTTTGCTGGGCAGGTGATTTTTGCTTCTAATCCCAGCTCCTTTGACTTCCAGAATATCATATTCCAAGCTCTTCAATCCCTCAGTGTAGAAACTGCCAGATCCTCTGTTATCCTGATTGTGTTTCCACAATATTCACATTGTTTCTTCCTGGCTGCTTGTAATATTTTCTCCTTGATCTGGGAATTCCAGAACCTAGCTGTAATATTTCAGGAGTTTTCTTTTGGGGATCTTTTTTTGGGAAGTGGTCAGAGGATTCTTTCAACCTCTATTTTGCCCTCTGGTTCTAAAACATCAGGGCAATTTTCCTTGAGAGTTTCTTGAAGGATGATTTCTAGATTCTTTTTTTGATAATGATTTTCAGGTAGTCTAATAATTTTTAAATTATCTCTCCTGGATCTATTTTCCAGGTCAGTGGTTTTTCTAATGAGATATTTCACATTGTCTTCTATTTTTTTCATTTGTTTGGATCTGTTTAATAGTATCTTGATTTCTCATAAAGTCACTAGCTTCTATTTACTCCAATCTAATTCTGAAGGAATGATTCTCTTCAGTGAGCTTTTCAGATTCTTTTTTTCCATCTGGCAAATTTGGCTTTTTAAGGCATTCTTCTCCCCATTACCTTTTTGAGCCTCTTTTGCCATTTGAATTAGTCTATTTTTAAGGTGTTACTTTCTTCAGTCAGGTTGTTGACTCTCATTTCAAAATTTTCTTGCACTGTTCTCATTTTTCTTCCCAATTTTTCCTCCACTTCTCTTATTTGGTTTTCAAAATTCTTCTTAAGGTCCTCTATGGCCTTTAACCAGATCATATTTTTCTTGGAAGCTTTTGGTGCAGGAGTTCTGACTTCATTGTTTTGCTCCTGTTGCATGCTTTGCTCCTTTTTGTTCCCAAAATAGGAGTGTAAAGTTGGGTTGCTCTGTTTGCTTTGCGTCTTTTGCCTGCTCAACTCTCCCTATTTATTAACTGATCCACATCTCTTTGATATTTTTCTCCCTACAGATGCCTCATTCATAAGCTACCTGCCTTGGATGGAGGATCAACCATTCAGGCTACTTGTGAGGTGTATAGATTTATGTTATCAAAAACATATACTGTTCAAGGATCTTTTTAAAACTTGCTTCCTCATCTTGTATCTCAGAGTAGAGTCCTGGCTTTTGGTTTTCAATCTCTTTTCTTTTATTTTAAAATTTTATCACTGTCTTTTGTTTTTTCCATCACTCATTGCCATATATAATATCTGCCCACATCCCATTGGCCTTCTCTTTAATATTTGGATGAGGTGGGTTGGGGGGGGGAGACTCATTAAGAAAAATAGTAAACATATCTTGTATATCTTAAAGCAAAGGCAACATTCCTATTCAAAACCCTTCCTCTCTTAATAAAAGAAGCCTTTCTTTATGAATCCTCTGGGGTCAAGGTTGGTTATTATACTGACAAAGTACTTTGCTTTGGGTTTTATTTCTTTTCATTTAAAATGTTGTAAACCTTGCCTCTATGTTCATGGTTCTCTATATCAGTTCATATAAGATTCCCCATGATTATCTGAATCACTTATTTATTATTTCTTAGGGCGCAACCATGTTTTATTACATTCACATACTACAGGATGGGTATACATTCCATAATGTATGGACACTCTCTTTGGTTTACAAATCTTTGCTACCATGAAAAGTATTGGCCCCTTCTTAGCATTCCATATTCTTACACCTTAATCCTCTTCACATTCTTTAATCCAAAGATCCTGATCTCCTTCTAGTCAAAACTTCATCTCCTGACTTTGAACACTTTCTGTCATTGTCCCCTCTTCTTGGCTTCTCTTCCTTATAAGTAAAAACAATTTTTAACATGTGTTTTAAAAAATTTGAGTTCCAAAATTTCTTCCTTCATCCCTTTAACTCCAGCCCCCATTGAGAAGGCAAGCACTCAATATAGGTTGCACATGAGTAGTCATGCAAAATTATCACCTCTCCCCTCATCCCCTTCAGTATAAAAGCTTCCCCCCCTCTTTTAGGTGAGATGGTTTACCCCATTCTTCTTCTCACTTTCTCTTTCTCCCAGTACATTCCTCTCTCACCCCTTAATTTTATTTTTAGATATCATCCCTTCATATTGAATTCATGCTTGTCCTCTCTGTCTATACTCCTTTTAACTACCCTAATAATGAGAAAGGTCTTATGAGTTACAAATATCATCTTCTCATGTAAGAATGTATAAGTTTAACCTTATTAAGTCCCTCATGATTTCCCTTTACTGTTTAATTTCTTTTATGCTTCTCTTGAGTTTTGTATTTGAAAGTCAAATTTTCTATTTGGCTCTGGTATTATCATCAAGAATGCTTTAGACACTTCTGGGAATGAAGGTGGTGGAGTAACAAGTAAGTCACTCTCACTCTCCCATATTGACCTCTGAAAGTCCAAAAAATATTGCCCCAGGAAAAATCCTGGAATAATTGAGCCAGCAGAAAGGCAGGGTGCAGCAGTCTTGTAGCCCCGGAAACTTGGGGTATTAATGGGAAAGGCCCTTTTCACTGTGGGGAAGGGGTAGCAGTACAGGATGGGAGGTGTCCCAGCAAGCTACTGGCAAGTCCCACCTCAGGAAACATGGGGGAGGTTCTGAGCCCAGTGGGTGAGACAGGCAAGCACAAACACCAGGACCCCTGAGTGCCTCAGCACAGGCAGGGGAACCAGTAGATACCAGCTCAGAAAGCTCCCATGTGCACTAATACTCCAGGCTGGTAGTCATTAAAGAGCAACCAAACATTCCAGTAATTTAAAGAAGTTTGGATGAGCAGTCATCCTAAAAGGGCCACACTCCACACTACCAACCCAAGAGTTCCAGTGTTTCTGGCAACCACTCAGCACTAGGTAAACACTGAGACACCTGCAGCCTCCAGCTGTCAGCACCTGAGGCCCTAGCACACAAAGTCAGTAACTGAGTCCCAGGGTCCCAGAAGAAGATGCTTGGGTCAGTGCCCCTTGTGTTCCAGCAGGAGAACTCAATTTTAAAAGCCAGGGAATAGGCAAACACCATGAGAAAATAGTAGAAATAGACAATGCTCATAGATTCTTATTATGGGGACAGGCAAGATCAAGGTATAAATTCAGCAAAGGACAACACTGTAAGTATACCCACATGCAAAACCTCAAAAGGAAATATGAACCAGTGTCAAGCCTAAAAAAGCCTTCTCAGAAAATCTCATGAAGTATTTTAAAAGTCAAATAAGAGAGGTAGAAGAAAAATTGGGAAAAGAAATGAGAAGTATGCAAGAGAGAGTCAATAGCTTGGAAAAGAACAAAAATTGATCATAGAAAACAAGTCCTTAAAAAATGCAATTGTTAAAATGGGCAAAGAATGTACACTGAAGAAAACAATTCTTTAAAAAGTAGAATTGACCAAATAGAAAAGGAGACACAAAAACCCACTGAAGAGAAGAAATCCTTAACAAGTTAAAAAGGGCCAAATGGAAAAGAAGATACAGAAGCTAATCAAAGAAAACAATTTGCTAAAAATTAGCATTGGGTAAGTGGAAGGTAGTAACTATATGAGACATCAAGAATCAGTCAAATAAAAATAAAAGGGTGAAAAAATAGAAGCAAATGTAAAATATCCCATTGGTAAAAACAATAGACCTGAAAACAGCCAGGAGAGATAATTTAAAAATGAATGCTCTGCCTGAAAACCATGATCAAAAAAAGAGCCTGGACAGCATCTTTCAAGAAATAATCAAAGAAAACTTCCATGAGGCCCTAGAACCACAGGGTAAAATTGTCACTGAAATAATCCACCAATCACCTCTTGAAAGAGATACCAAATTGAAAACACCAAGGAATATTGTACTCAAATTCCAAAATTAACAGGTCAAAGAGAAAATAGTGCAAGAAGCCAGAAATAAACAATTTAAATATCATGGAACCACCATCAAGATTATGCAGGACCTTGAAACTTCTGCATTAAAGAATCAGAGGGTGTGGGATATGATATTTCATAAGGCAAAGGAGCTTGGTTTACAACCAAGGATCAGCAAAATTGAGCATAATATTTTAAGGGAGCACATAAACATTAAACCAAATAGGGGATATCCAAACATTCCAGATGAAAAGACCAGAGGTCAACAGAAAATTTGATCTTCAAATACAAGACTCAAGAGAGGTATAAAAAGGTAAACAGGAAAGGGGAAAATAACCCAGCATGTCATTCAATGAAGGGCAAACTGTTTTCATCTCTGCAGGGGAAGATGATTCATGTAACTCTTGAGAAATGTATTATTATTATTATGCAGTTTAAAAGAAGTATACATAGACAGAGGGAATGGGTATAAGTTGACTTTGAGGTAAGGATTAACATTGTTTTAAAGGGATTGTACTAGGAGAAGAGGAAAAGAAGATGCAGACCAGGGAAAATCACATAACATGAAAAGTCACAAAGACCTATTCCAGTAGAGGGAAAGAAAGGAGATGGCCATTGTTTGAACCTTCTTCTCATCTGATTAGACTTAAAGAGGGAATAACATAAGCTAGGTTTAGAAATTTAACTTACCCCTACCTGAAGTAGGAGAGGAAAGGGGAAAGAAAAGGGAGGTGTAGGGATAGAAGGGACAGGAGAAATAGAAAGGGAAAGGGGGAAGAAAAGGGATGGGGCTGATAGAAGGGAGGACAGACTGAGAAAAGTGGTGGTCAAAAGCAAAACTATAGTGAGGAGGGCAAAGGAGAAAGGAGAGAGAAAAGCATAAACAGAAGATAAAATAGGATGAAAAGAAAGCCATAGATAGTAATAATAAATGTGAATAGGATGAACTCTTCCATAAAATGGAAGCAGATTGCAGAGTGGATTAAAAGTTATAATCCTACAATATGTGGTTTACATGAAACACATTTGAAGCAGAGGTATAACCACAGAGTAAATGTAAAAGGCTGAAGCAGAATGTATTTTCCTCCAACTGAAGTTAAAAAAAAAAGCAAAAAAAAGCAAGGGTAGCAATCTTGATCTCAGACAAACAAAAACAAAAATAGATCTAATTGAAAAAGATGAGGAAGGACACTGTATACTGCTAAAAATGTATCATATAAAATGAAGAAATATCATTACTAAACATATATGCACCAAGTAGTATAGCATCCAAATTCTTAGAAGAGAAGCTAAGGGGGTAAGAAATAGACAAAAAAACTATACTAGTGGGGGACCTCAAACTCCCCATCACAGAACAAGATAAATCTAACCATAAAATAAACAAGAAAGAAGTTAAGAAGATGAATAGAATTTTTGAAAAGTTAGATATGATTGATCTCTAGAGAAAACAGAAAGGAGATATAAATAAATGTATCATTTATCAGTGGTAAATGGCATCTACACAAAAATTGACCACATATTAGTACACTAAAACTTCACAAACTAATGCAATAGACTGAAATATTAAATTCATCTTTTTAAAATCATGATGCAATAAAAATCATTTATAATGAAGAACCTTGGAAAAACAGACTGAAAATTAATTGGAAACTAAATAATCTATCCTAAAGAATGAGTGGGACAAGCAAAAAAAAATGTAGAAGCAATCAATAACTTCATCCAATGAGACAAGGTACCAAAATTCATGGGATGAAGCAAAAGCAGTTCTCAGGGGAAATGTTAAATCCTTAAATGTCTACATGAATAAAATACATAGGGAAGAGATCAATGAATTGTATATGCAACTAAAAAGCTAGGGAAAGAACAAATTAAATATCCCCAAGTAAACACCAAATTAGAAACTATGAAAGCCAAAGGGGAGATACATAACATTGAACTTAAGAAAAATATTGAACTAAGCAATAAAATTAAAAGCTGGTTTTATGAAAAAAATCAATAAAAAAGATAAACTTTTGGGTAATTTGATTAAAAAAAAGATGAAAATCAAAATAACAGCATAAAAAATGAAAAGAGTGAAATCACCAACAATGAAGAAGAAATCAAAACAATTATTAGGAGTTATTTTGCCCAAATAAATGCCAATAAATTTGACAATCTTAGTGAAATGGATGAATATTTACCAAAAACATAATAAGTTGCCCATATTAATAGAAGAGAAAGTTAAATATTAAAATAATCCTATCTCAGAAAAAAAAATCAAATGAGCCATCATTGAACTCCCTAAGAAAAAATCTCTAGGGACAGAGGGATTTACAAGTGAATTCCATGAAATATTTTAAGAACAATTTACAAGTGAATTCCATGAAATATTTTAAGAACAATTAATTTTAGTATTATATAAATTGCTTGGGAAATTAGGCAAAGAAGGAACCCTACCAAATTCTTTCTATGATATAAATATGGTGCTGATATATAAACCAGGAAGAGCCAAAACAGAGAAAGAGAATTATAGACCAATTTTCCTAATGAATGTAGGTGGAGAAACTTTAAATAAAGTATTAGCAAAGAGATTACAGCAATTTACCATGAGAATAATACACTATGACTATGTAGAATTTATACTAGAAATGCAGGGCTGGTTCAATATTAGGAAAACTATCAGCAAAATTGATCATATCAACAACAAAACTAACAGAAAGTATATGATTCTCTCAATAGATGCAGAAAAAGCATTTCACAAACTACAACACTAATTCCTATTAAAAATGCTAGATAGCATAGGAATAGAGTGTTCCTCCTAATGATAAGTAGCATCTGACTAAAACTGTAAGCAAGCATTATATGCAAAGGGGATGAGCTAGAAGAATTTACAAAAAGATTGGGGGAGATACAAGGATATCCATTATTACCACTGTTATTCAATATTATACTAGAAATGTTAGAATTAACAATGAGAGAAGAAAAAGAAACTGAAGGAATTACAATATGCAAAGAAGAAACAAAACAATCATGCTTTACAAATGATATGATGGTATACTTAGAGAATCCTACAGAATGGAACTTAAAAAATACTTGAAATAATGAACTTTAGCAAATTTGCAGAATATAAAATAAACCCACATAAATCATTGTCATTTTTATATATTAGTAACAAAGACCAGTAGTAAAGGATAGAAAGAGAAACTACATTTAAAGTTACTGTAGACATTGTAAAATATTTGAGTCTACCTGCAAAAAAAAAAGGCAAGAACTCTTTGAACACAATTACAAAACACTTCACAAAAATAAAGTCAGATCTAAATAATTGGAAAAACATCAGTTGTTCATGAGTAGGGCAAGTTAATGTGATAAAAATGACAATTCTACTTAAATTAATTTGCTTATTTAGTCCCATACTAATCAAATTACTAAAAATTTATTTTATAGAGCTAGGAAAAAAATAACAAAATTCTTTTGGAAGAACAAAAAGGTCCAAAATATCAAGGGAATTAATGTAAAGAAATGCAAAGGAAAGTGGCCTAGCTGTACAAGGTTTTAAATTGTATTATAAAGCAACAATAATCTAAATCACTTGGCTAAGAAATAGAGGGGTGGATCATTGGAATAGGTTAGGTTCACAAGACACAGTAGGCAGTGAATATAGTATTCTACTATTTGATAAATTGAAAGATTCCAGCTTCTGGGATAAGAACTCACTATTTAACAAGAACTGCATGGAAAATTGCAAAATAGTATAGCAGAAAGTCGGCATAGACCAACATCTTACACAGTGTACCAAAATAAAATCAAAATGGGTACACAATTTAAATATAAAGACTGATACTACAAGCAAACTAGGAAAGCAAGAAATAGTTTACCTATCAGATCTATGAAGAAGGGAAGATTTTATGACAGAATAAGAGATAGAGAACTTTTTGAAATGCAAAATGGATGATTTGGATTAGATTAAATTAAGATGTTTTTTGCACAAACTGAGCCAATGTAACCTAGAAGGAAAACAGGAACCTAGGAAACAATTTTTATAGCAATGTCTCCGATAAAGATTTCACTTCTAATATATGTAACTAAGTCAAATTTATAAGAATACAAGTCATTCCTCAATTGTTAAGTGGTCAAAGGATATGAACAGGCAGTTTTCAGAGGAAGAAATTAAAGCTATCTATAGTCATGTGAAAAAAAATGCTCTGAATCACTACTGATGAGAGAAATGAAAATCAAAATGACTCTGAGGTACTACATCAAACCTAGCAGATTGGCTAATACAACAAAACAGGAAAATGATAAGCATTGGAGAAGATGTGGGAAAATTGGTTCACTAATGCATTATTGGTGGAGTTGTGAACTGATCCAAGCATTCTGAAGAGCAATTTGGAACTATGCCCAAAGGCTTATAAAATTCTGCCATAGACTTTGATTCAGCAATATAACTTCTAGGTCTGTATCCCAAAGAGATCATAAAAATGGGAAAAGGACCCAGCTGTACAAAAATATGTATAGCTGCTCTTTTGTGGTGGCAAAAAAACTAGAACTTGAGGAGATCCCCCTCAATTAGGGAATGACTGAACAAAATGTCATATATTGATGAATTGGAATACTATTGTGCTATGAGAAATGATGAGCAAGTGGTCTTCAGAAAAACCTGGAAAGATTTAAATGAACTAATGCTGAGTGAAGTGAGCAGAACCTGGGAAACATCATACACAGTAACAGTCACATTGTGTGATGACTGAGTTTAATAGACAGCTATTCTCAGCAAATGAAAAGATGTAAGACAATTCCAGAAGAATCACAATGGAAATTGCTCTCCACATTTATAGGAGGAACTTTGGATTCTGAATGCAGGTGGAAGTATACCATTTGCACTTTTTTTCTTTTGTTGTTTTGTTTCTTCTTTCCTATAGTTCTTCCCATTATTTCTTATTCTTCTTTACATCATGAACATTGTGAAAATGTTTATTGTGAACATATATGTAGAACCTATATGATATTGTATGCCATCTTGGGCAAGAGGTAGGATAGCGAGCGGGAGAAAATTTAAAAATCAAAATCTTATGGTAGGGAATGCTAAAAACTAAAAATAAATAAATAATGAAAAATGCTTCAAGGTGCTCTATCTCATTGAATATCTATTTTTCCTCTTGAAGATACTCCATTTTTCTGGGTAAGTGATTCTTGGTTGTAATATTGGCTCTTTGCCATCCAGAATATTATATTCCAACACCTGCAATCCTTTAGCACAGAAGTTGCTAAACCTTTGAATTGTTTCTTTCAGGCTGCTTGCAATATTTTCTCCTTGACCTTGGAACTCTGGAATTTTGCTACAATATTCCTGGCAGTTTTCACTTTTGGATCTCTTTCAGGAGGTGATCAGTGAATTCTTTCAATCTTTATTTTGCCCTCTAACTCTAGAATATTGGGGAAGTTTTCCTTAATAATTTATTTATTAGTCAGATCTAACTAATTGTAAAAGCAACAGTTGCTCATGGCTGGGTGGAGCTAATATAGTAAAAATGACAATTTTACCTAAATTATATTACATGTTTAGTGCCAATCAATCTACCAAAAAATTACTTTATAGAACAAAAGGTCCAGAATATAAAGGCAATTAATGAAAAGAAATGCTAGGCAAGTGACCTAGTCATACCAGATTTTAATCTGTATTACAAAGCAACAGTCATCAAAACAACTTGGTACTGGTTGAGAAATAGAGTAGTGGATCAATGGAGTAAATTGGGTACATGGGACTCAACAGTCAATGACTACAGAAATCTACTATTTGATAAACCCAAAGACCTCAGTTTTGGGGATAAAACTCACTATTTGGCAAAAACTGCTGGGAAAAATTGGAATTTAGTATGGCAGAACCTGGACATACACCAATATCTAACACCACATACCAAAATCAAGTCTAAATGCATGCACAATCTAGGTATAAAGGCTGATACTGTAAACTAAAAAGACCCGTATGTACAAAAATATTTATAGCAGCTCTTTTTGTGGTGGTAAAGAATTGGAAATTAAGGGAATGCCCATCAATTTGGGGAATGGCTAAACAGGTTATAGTATATGAATGTAATGGAATACTATTGTGCTATAAGAAACAAGTAGCAGACTGTCTTCATATTTACCTGGAACGGCTTATACGAACTGAGTGAGAAGAGCAGAACCAGGAGAAATTTGTACACAATTATAGACACAACATATGTGTGACCAACTTTGGTAAACTGGGCTCTTCTCAGCAATGCAAGGTTATAAGACAAGTCCAAAAGATTCATGATGTAAAGAGATGTCTACATTCAGAGAAAGAACTATAGAGTTTGAAGTCAGATTGAAGCAAACTACCTGCTCGCTTTCTTTTTCTTGTTTGGTTTTGCTTCCTCTTTCCCATTGTTCATTGCCTTGGTTATAATCTTTCTTTACAACCCAACTAATGTCTAATGGGAAAGGATTTGCAGATCTTAGACTTGATTGCATACTGCCATGGGGTGCAGGGAGGAGATGGAGGGGGAGAATATTTTAAACTCAAGGTATTGTGGAACTGAATCTTGTAAAATCAAAGTAAACAAATTCATAAAGACAAAAAAAGTTTTTTAAAATCTTATTTATTTATTTTTCGTTTTCAACATTCACTTCCACAAGATTTTGAGTTCCAAATTTTCTCCGCGTCTCTCCTCAAATCCCCACCCCAAGATAGAAAGCATTCTGATTACCTTTTCCCCCAATCTGTCTTCCTTTCTATCATACCCCCCAACCCCGATCCCCTTCCCTTCTACTTTACTGTATGTCAAGATAGATTTCTATACCACATTGCCTCTATGTCTTATGTTCCTGTTGCATGTATAAACAATTTTAACATTTGTTTTTGAAACTTTAAATTCCAGATTTTCTCCTTTGCTCCCTCAGCATCCACCCTCATAGAGAAGGAAAGCAATTTGATATAGGTTATACATGTGTAGTCATGCAAAACATTTCAATAATAGTCATGTTGTGAAAGATTAACTCTATTTCCCTCCATCCTATCTCACCCCATGTTTATTCTATTCTCTCTTTTGACCCTGGCCATCCTCAAAATTCCTTGCTTCTGTTTACACCCTCCCCCAATCTGCCCTTCTTTTTATATCTTCCCCTTAATCCCCCTTCCACTCATACTTTCCTGTAGAGTAAGATAGATTCCCATACCCAACTGCATGTGTCTATTATTCCCTCCTTAAGCCAAATCCAATGAAAGTAAGTTTCTCTAATTCCCTCTCACCTCCCCCCACTCCCCTTTACAGTAAAAGCTTTTTATATGAGATAATTTACCCCCATTCTACTTCCCTTTCTCCCTCTCCCAGTACTTTCCTCACTCACCCCTTAATTTTATTTTTTATATATTATCTCTTCATATTCTACTCACCCTGTATCCTCTATCTATATGTGTGTGTGTGTGTGTGTGTTTTCCTTCCAACTATCTTAATAATCACAAAGGTCTCATGAGTTACAAATATCATCTTTCCATGTAGGAGTGAAGACAGTTCAACTTTAATAAGTCCCTTATGATGGCTCTTTCCTGTTTAGTTTTTCATGCTTCTCTTCAATTTTATATTTGAAAGATAAATTTTCTATTTAGTTCTGGTCTTTTCTCAAGAATGCATTAAATACTTCTACCTCGTTGAATATCAATTTTCCCCCTCAAGAATTATACTCAGTTTTGGGGTGACTAGGTGGCACAGGGGTGGCTAGGTGGTGCAGGGGTGGTAGGTGGTGCAGTGAATAGAGCAGTGGCCCTGGAGTCAGGAGGACCTGAGTTCAAATCCAGCCTCAGACACTTAACACAAAAACTAGCCATGTGACCTTGGGCAAGTTGCTAAACCCCAATTACCCTCCAAAAAAAAAAAAAGAATTATACTCAGTTTTTCTGGGTAGGTGATTCTTGGTTTTAATCCTAGCTCCTTTGATCTCCAGAATATCATATTCCAAGCCCTGTGATCCCTTAAGGTAGAAACTGCTAAATCCTGTGTTATCCTGTGTTTCCAACAATAATTGAATTGTTTCTTTCTGGCTGCTTGTAATATTTTCTCCTTTTCCTGGGAACTGTGTAATTTGGTTATAATATTCATGAAAGATTTCCTTTTGGGTTCTCTTTCAGGAGGTCATCAGTAGATCCCCTCAATTTCTATCCTCTGGTTCCAGAACATCAGGCAGTTTTTCTTGATAATTTCTTGAAAGATGATATCTAGAATTTTTTTTAATGGCTTTCAGGTAGTCCAATAATTTTTAAATGATTTCTATTTTCCAGGTCGGTTGTTTTTCCAATGATATATTTCACATTGTCTTGATTTCTCACAGAGTCATTAGTTTACCTTTGCTCCATTCTAATTTTTAAGGAATTATTTTCAGTGAGCTTTTGAACCTCCTTTTCCATTTGGCCAATTCTTCTTTTTAAGTCATCCTTCTCCTCAATGATTTTTTTCAATCTCTTTTGCCACTTGGCTTAGTTTCTTTTTTAAGATGTTTTTTTCTTCAGTATTTTTGGGGGCTCCTTTAGCAAACTATTGACTTGTTTTTCATGACTTTCTTACATCACTCTCATTTCTCTTCCCATTTTTTCCTCTACTTTTCTTATTTGATTTTCAAAATCCTTTTTGAGCTCTTCCATGCCCTAAGATCAATTCATATTTTTCTTTGAGGCTCTGGATATAGGAGTTTTGACTTTGTTATCTTCTTCTTATTGTATGTTTTGATCCTCCCTGTCACCATAACTTTCTGTAGTCAAAAGGTTTTTCCCTCAATGGTTTCCTTATTTTCCCAGCCTATTATTTTACTTTTAACTCTTTTTTTTAAGTAGAGCTCTGCTCCCAGGGTAAAGGGCACACTGTCCAAGGCTTCAACGGTTTTTTGCCATTCTTTTCAGAGATTCTTCTAGGGACCTGTATGTTCCTCCATTGTGGTATTATCTAAAGACAGGTGTTTACTCCTCTCCTGTTCTGTCCTCTGGTCTGTGAGTGACTATAATCACTCTTTTCTGCCCCAGAACTGTGAGGACCTCCACCCACAGCTGCCACAAGTTCTGCTATGCTAGTGCTTCTCCTTGGCCTGTCTGCCACCCACTACTGTGGCCTGGATCTGAGTATGGGCAAAGCAACAGAGTCCTGCCTTAGTTCTAGTAAAAAAAACCCTTGCAATCTCCTTATGCCCAGGTGTTTGATCCGCTGACCTTCTGTGAGTTGAGAGCTCCAGAAGCAGCCACTGCCACTGCCATTGCCATTGCCAGTGCCACTGCCACTGCTGATACAACCACTCCCAAGGCCTGTTCTTGGTTTGCTGGGGCCAGGTTAGTGCTGACAAGGCCTGTGCTGAACTGAGCTCCACTCTTACCCTGATGCAACATACTTTTCCTGCTGACTTTCCAAGTTGTCTTGGGCTGGAATATTTTTTCACTCCATCTTTTTGTGGGTTCTACTGCTTTAGAATTTGTTTAGATTAATTTTAAAACGTATTTAAAGGGGCTTAAAGGAGAGTTCAGGAGAGTCCTTTCCTTTACTCTGCAATATTGACTCCACACAGAGTCTCAACTTTTGAAAACTGTTCATCTTTCTGACTCCTATGAACCTCTGACCATTGCCAATGATTACTTCTTTCAGACTGAAAGTCACAAGGGAAAGGAAGTAAGAACAAGCATTTTATTAAGCATCTACTATGTGACAGACATTGTGTTTAGTGATAAGGGCATATGTCATCAAAATTTTGTATCCTCCCACCCTAAGTCTAGGCTTTAATTATAATCTCGTGTATACAGTAGTATAACAAATGGCTCAGCAATCCAATATTCTTTGTAATATCAGAATTTGGGAACTTGGACTATAGGTTATATTTTCAGGGTTTGCATTCTGCATGAACTTCAAGCTTTTAAATTTGGGGACCATCTAAAAGTATGTATCAAAACACTTCTAAGAATGCATTGGCGTAAATTCAAAGAAACAGAGAAGACATTCAGAAAAGAGGGAAAATTATATATTATGTGAGTGTATCTTGTACTGTGCTCTTCAGAAAACAATGCAGAATTAGAGATAAAGACCTACAGACCTAATGTTATCCAATTTTGGTTTACAGAGATTAAAAATATTTAACTGGGTAGAAATTATAGAATATTAATCACTAAAGTTTCCTGGTCATCTTGAACTTATGGAATTTTGAGTTTTGAGCTTTTAATTAGATCTTATTAATCAGAAAAAGATTGTTTTAGACAATTTCAGATTGTCTTTGTGTAAGACTTATTAATAAGAATCTTCATTTCAGTATTGACATAATAAATTCTTCTCCCACATGAAAGGCCTTAAGACATTTGAACACAACTATGAAGGTCTCCTTGAGTCTTTTTTCCTCTCTATTAAACATTTCCAGTTACTTCAACTGATCCTCATGTGGCATTAACTTGAGTCCCTTCCCTATTCTGGCTATTCTTTCCTGGGTACTCTCCAGCTTGTCCACAATCTCCATATTATGTGGTGCCTGAAACTGAATAAAATACCAGGCTTCAGTAGAATAGTCATTGCCTTATTCCTGAATGCTATGCCTTCTTCATGAAATATCACTTGATGATCCTGATCAAAACAAAACTTTCTGTTTCCTGAACTTTCTTTTCTGTGCACAACTAATATGTTAGTATATGCTTTTATTCTCAAAAAGTAACATATTTATGTGGTTTACAAATTTTAAGCTTCTTTTGGGCAAGAATTAAGTCTAACATTGTTTTAATAATTCTAAGTGTCTAGTAGAGTGCTAAACATATAATAGTTGTACAACAAATACTTGATATTTCTTCAGTGTCTGTTGACTTTTTTTTTGTTTTTTTTTTGTCAAAGCCTTTAAAAGGATTAATGTCAATTACTGTGTAGCAATAGAATAACCAAAACTCAGTCAAGAACCATAAACATTTTCTTTCAATTTTATTTTATTAAATTTGTTTATCTACTTTTAGTTTACAACATTCAGTTCCACAATCCTTTCAGTTCCAAATTTTCTCCCCCTCCTCCTGTCCCCTCCCATCCCATGGTGGCATGCAATCTTATATAGGTGCTACAAATACCTTCACCTTAAGCATTAATCAGGTTGTAAAGAAGAATTATAACCAATGAAGTGAACAACCAGAAAGATTAAACAAAACAAAACTAAACACAAAAGAGAGAGCAAATAGTTTGCTTCAATCTGCATTCAGACTCTGTAGTTCTTTCTGTGGATGTGAATATCCTTTCTATCACAAGTCTTTTGGAATTGTCTTGTAACTTTACATTGCTGAGGGGAGCTCAGACTATCAAAGGTATTAGTCATAGATATGATGTGTCTGTAACTTTGTACAAAGTTCTCCTGGTTCTGCTCTCCTCACTCAGCATCAGTTTACATAATTCTTTCCAGGTTATTATGAAGTCTGTCTACTCCTCATTTCTTATAACATAATAGCATTCCATTACATTCATATACCACAACTTGTTTAGCCATTGAAAATATGACCAAATTCAGCTGATTCAACTTAGTTCCAATTGATAACTGTCATACTGGAAAATAGTATTTAAGTTTCACATTAGCATTTATTTACAATGAGAGAAAAAGAGTGAGAGAGAGGAGGGAAAGAAGCATATGTGTTGGGAGAGGAAGAAATCTAAAAAGGTAACAGTATGATGGAGAAAAAGACAAGGTGTGAGAGAGAAAATAATAGATAGGCAGAGGATATATGAAAGCAAATGATATTTACAGAGAAAGACACAAAGGGACAAATTAAGGGACAGTTGACCTTTGTAGATTCTGAGATGCTTGATACTGATATTTAGTTGAACTCTCATTTCAAGGAATCATTACTTTTTTCTACTGCTATTTAAACTCTTAACTTTTTAACTGAGTAATCCTTAAAATTAGAGCCTCTATTCATTATGTTATATCCAGAGTCATCCAAAAGAGCTTCTCCCATCCTTCTGACCTGTGTAAATAAAGTGTAGAAGGATTAAGGATACACTTCAGTAATTCATTTCATTAGGAATGGTAAGAATCATCTATGATGATTACTAATTTGATGTATTTCTGAATTCTGGCCCAGGAATTAAATAATATGTACATGAATAAGAGAGCTTTTTCCTATTCATTCTCTTCAACAGTTTCCATTTTACTTATGTGTGATATTTTGAAAATTCATCTTTCCCTCAATATCATAATAATTAATAATGAAAATAATCTTATAATAGGGGTAAAATGTGAAGAGGGTCAGGGGTGCTCAAGATCCCAAAATACCAACATGAATTTATTATGTCAATACTGAAATGAAGATTCTTATTTAATAAGTCTTACACAAAGACAATCTGAAATTGTCTAATGTCAAATGAATTTGAATCAAATCCTCTCTCAGTCAAAGAAAAGGAAAGTTTATTAAAACAGTCCACCATGTTGGGTGTACTCTTAAGCAGCCTTGGTATTTGTGATGCTTGCATTGGGCAAGCAGGCCAGAATCATCTGACACAGAGTGAGTGGGCACTGAATCATTGTCTGGCCTTCTTCCTCTCACAGAGGCAAGATAGGGTCTCATACACAGAAAGATTGTGGGAGGAATCTAGGGGGTGGTCTAGAAGAGAAGGTTGGGGAGGGTCTTCTGGAGGAGTCAGATGAGGTCAAACTCCAGTAATGAGTGATTAAGGGTGGGAAGTTGCTAGAAGCTACCTGGAGACAACAGATAATGGTGGGCCAGGCCCCTTCAAGGGTGTAACAGATTTGGATATAGATATTTTGGGAGGAACAAGGGTGGGGGCTAGCTTGATAATGGAGAGCTAAGCTAGTAACAAAGGTTTGGGGCAGAGCCACAATGAAAGGCTTGTGACCTCATGCAAATGCCCTATGTGGGAAGATTCCAGGAGAGCTCAAGGAGGTTCCTAGAGCCTGTACCTGAAGGATTCAGGGAAAGCTCAAGGGGGTACCCAGAGCCTGTACCTCAGCAAAATGAATACTAATTTGAATTCATTTGTTATTGCTTTACTACTGAAAATAAAGTGATTTAGTTTATTAGTGACTTTCAAATGAATTTAAGCATATTCAAATAAATTTTCTTCTATTCTTCCCTAAAAATCAAATGAAAAACTGGAAATTCTAATGAATTCACAATTTAATCCACTAAAACCTGCTTGGAGAGCTGAGAAAAGAACTTTGGGACACGTTAATTTATATAATTTTCCATCCTAAATAAACAAATTGATGTAGCTATTTAACAAAGGATATTTTTTTAAAGAGTGAATTTTAATAGCCTAATATGGAAAGTCATTGAAGAGGGTACCCACTAAAAGGGTTAAGGTTGCTCTGGAGACCCCAAAATACCAATACACTGGGTCCTGCCAAATGAATTCGACTCCAGTCTTCTCAGCCAAAGAAAAGTAAAATTTATTAAAAGTTCGCTTATATTAGACACAGAGTAAGTCTGTGCTAGGTCATTCTATGTCACTCTCACAGTGCTCTCACTATTCTATGGCATTCTATGGCACTTTCACTCTTTCCTGGCACTCTCACACTTCCATGGTGTGAGATAAAGTCTTATATTCAGAAGGTTGTGGAAGGAATTTAGGGGTAGTCTAGAGGAGAAGTTTGGGGAGGATCTTCAGGAGGAGTTAATGAAGTCAAAGAGTTATTAAGGGTGGGAAGTAGGTGGAGGCTACAGACAATGGTGGGCTAGGCCAGTTCAAGGGTGGGAAGTCTACTACCAGACTTGCCTCATCAAACAGAACCCTCCCCCCCCTTGAACTCAGATTAAATCATCCCATTTCATGAGGCATTTGCATGAGGCCATAAGCTTTACATTGTGGGTAGGCCCAGACCTCTGTTACTAGCCTAGACCTCTATTGTTCATCTACTTCCCACCCTTGAACTTACCAAAATATCAATCCAACCTTGAACTGGCCTAGCCCACCATTGTCTGTAGTCTCCAGGTAGCCTCCTACAACTTCCCACCCTTAATCACTCATTGACCTCATTTGACTTCTCCTGAAGACCCTCCCCAAACTCCTCCTCTAAACCACCCCTAGATTCCTCCCACAACTTTCTGTATATAAGATCCCATCTTGTCTCCATGTCTGTGAAAGCACCATAGAATGACTGTAATGCCATGCATAGAAGCTTTCCAGAGGACTGCTACTGTGAACAGCTTTTACTGTTCTCATTACACAGTATAGTGAACACCCTATTTATTCCATAACAAATCTAAGCAAAATTTTTCACAGAAAATCAAGGTACAGCATTCACAATATTACAACTTATATTCACAAACAGCTTATTATTAAAATGTCCACATAGTTTTCACCAAAGTGGTCACAATATTTAGAACAAAGAAGAATCATCTCAAAGTACAAAAGTCAAAGTCTTCCTCTCATGGGGGCAAAGTCTTGATTAACTCAATCAATCACTTATTCATCAATCAATTACTAAGTATCATACACAAAACTCTCCACCCCTAGGTCACTAGTAAACTGCAATTTCATCATTATTCAGCACTCAGGGAGAGGTCTTTTCATCTTGACTTGGGACTAGTTCTCAGATTCCCTGTATCCTCTTCCATGGTCCCAGATTCTACCTGAGTTCACCAGACTGTCACCTGGGTACAATGGCAGAAAGCTCCCAGTTCCTTGTCCAGCTCTCTGGTCCTGCTCCACACTAAAGTTCACAGGGTCTGGTCCATCTCAAATCTTTTGCAATTTCTGCTCCTGGGAATTCAAGGCTCAACCAAACCACAAACATACAGAGTCATGTCAGCATCCCAGTCATGCTTCCTCAGTCACCTGGGCTCCTGGCTCAGGGCTTCTGGCTCCTGTCTCTGGGCTCCTGGCTCCGGGCTCCAGGATTCAGGCTCCTGAGCTCCTGTTCAGAAGAAGCTCCACCACAACAAGTTCTCAGGAAATTCTGGCTCAGTTCTTGATTCTCTCTTCTGTAGCTTCCCTGCCACCATATGCTGGTCCCAAGAAATTCTGACGGTGCCTCTCTGGGGCTTTTCCTTATATACACATGGCATTAGTTTCCTGTTTCAGCCAACCCCTTCCTATTAAGTCAGCAACAGGAGACAGGAGTTCATACCTTCTGTTTCCCCAACAGAGGCTTGATCAATTACTAAGTGCTAAATACCTGCCTGCTACCTTTGCCAACACAAAGGGATCTTCAAATTCAAATTAGATTACCATTACAATGACTTAGCACAGACTTACTCTGTGTGTAATGCAAGCAAACTTCTAATAAACTTTACTTTTCTTTGCCTGAGAAGAAGTTGAATTCATTTGGCAGGACCCAGTATGCTGGTATTTTGGGGTTTCCAAAGCAACCCTAACCCACTTTATGGGTAACCTCTACAATTTTTGTGGTTTCCTGATACCAGAAACACTGCTAATCTCAAGCTCTTCTCCAGCCAGGACTGGAAGGTGCATAAGCCTCTCTCTTTCCCTAGTACCTTGGAAGTACAGGGGTTTTTGTTGTTGTTTTGTAGTTGTTTCTTGTGTGTTTTTTGGTGGGGCCTGACCTCTCAGGTCCCATTAGGTCAGACAGGTAGAAGGCTGTTTCGTGCTCAGCCTGACCTCAGGTTCTCAGTCCTGTTTGGTTATTTTGGACAACATGGACATGTCAGCAACTTCTGAAGAATGGAGGACAAGGACACATGCCCCATCAGGAAGTGTAAGCTAGATACTTTCAATTCTCTTCGTGCTAGGGAACTGGGAAAACTTCAGGTTATTTTTTGTGGGGTTTTTTGTTTGTTTTTCAAGGCTTACTGTCAAACATTCCTTTATGAAGGAAAAGACTTCCAGGTTCTATGCCTGTAGCTCCCAAAAGTTCACCTTTGGATTGTCTTTTACAACATTGGAAAAAAATTAGTTTCTCTTGAGACCTTAAAAAAGGAAAAGTTGTTGTTTCTTTTGCAACACTGTTTGGCCTACATATCACCTAGAAGACAATCAATCATGGCCTGTTTGGGGGACTTTAAAAGATAATACTCTCTTGCAGTTAGAATCATACTGTCACAGAGAAGGAAGATGGAGTGAAGTTGCCTACTTAATGGCTTTCATTGAAATTTCTCAGAACAAGGTTCTCAAGAAAGACTGTGAGATGCTTGAAGCTAGAGCCCTTCCATAGAGGGGCAAAAAGGACAAATTAAATCACCCTTTTCCTATGGCCTTATGCAAATGGCTCATCAAATGGGATGATTTAATCAGAGTTCAAGGAGGGTTCCCAGAGCCTGTACCTCAAGGACTCAAGGAGAGCTCAAGGAGGTTCCCAGAGCCCATACCTCATCGTTTCCCCCTCAAACAAATGGGACCCAAATTCCTTTGGGGTGACGGGCAAAGGTCTCAGATTCTAAAAGTGCTTCCTGCTGGTGACGGGCATAGAGCTGTTCCTGCTTCTCAGGGTCCCATTCAAAGGGGTGAGATTTCCCATTCAAGGGATCACACTCTGAAACATAGATGATGAGTCAGACTGACTAATAAAATACATGTTAAGGATTGCTGCCCCTTCTATAGAGTCAGGATCTAAATTTGTATACCTTTTAATAGCTTCTGCAAGTCTATGTAGGAAAAGGGTAGGATTTTCTTGGTTTGTCTGAGAAATTTCTCTTTCTGATCATTTGCTTGCTTTTGAAATGCAGTTCTTAGACCTTCTAACAGGCAAAGTACCATGTGGTCTCTCTTCTCCCTATTCTCCTGGATTTGATAATCACATCCCACTAGTGGGAATAGCAGCTATTCCTGGGGGTATTTTCTGGGGTCATTGCAAGCCAAAAGATCCCCTAATTTGGGGGCTTGTTCCCAGATTCTCCTTTTCTCCTCAGTGGAACAGGTAGAGAAGAGGATATGCAAATCACCCCAAGAAAGCTCAAATTTCAGGGATAAGCCCTGAAAGCCTTCAGTAAACTTTGTTGGATTTTCAGATGACTTACCCAATTTTTCTTTAATTTCACTGAGATCTGAAATGGACAATTGGACATGCACTCTAGTTGTTCCACCAAAATAGAGAGCTGTTTCCCTTAAAGGAAAAAACCCTGAAGGCAGTGTGGGAACAGAGGTTTGGGAAGGGAGACTGGAAGTCCCACCTCTTCTGAGAGAGTGACAGGGAGGTGCTGGCTGAACTGGATCAGACTGCAAGACTGGGGGATCCAGCTGGCAAGGGGGAAGATCAGCGGACACTTGAGAAGGAGAAGGGGTCAGAAGAGTAGATACCTCTATGACTTCCTTGGGGGTAGGGTGCGAGGACTGAGTGGGTGTTGCCTCAGGGGAAGGGGCCACAGAGGGAGGCACTTTGGCAAGACCAGTGTCAGGGACTTGAGCAGGGGTCACTGAGGGGGGAGGGGCCATGCTGGGAGATGCAGGGTAGGAGATATGGATGGTGTAGAAGGCAGGAAATAAGGGGTCTTGGGCTAGAGGAAAAGGGAAAAGGAACCAAGGGGAAAAGGGTTGGGATGCAGCAGAAGGGGGTGGAGGAGCTGCTTCAGTGACCTGAGCAGGATTTGCTGAAGGGGGAGGAGCTGGGGCTGAAACCATATGAAAGGGGTGATTTAATTGGTCCCTGTTGCCCCTCTGTGGAGGGGCTTTAGCTTCAAATGTCTCACAGTCTTTCCTGAGAACCTTGTTCTGAGAAAGATCAATGAAAGCCATTAAGTAGGCAACTTCACTCCATCTTACTTCTCTGTGACAGTATGATTCTAAGGGCAAGAGAGCATTATCTTTTAAAGCCCCCCAAACAGGCCATGATTCATGGTCTTCTAGGCTATATGTAGGCCGAACAGTGTTGCAAAAAAACACCAACTTTTCCTTTTTAAGGTGTCAAGAGAAACTAGATTTTTTCCAATGTTGTAAAAGACAACCAAAAGACAAACTTCTGGGAGCTACAGGCATAGGGCCTGGAAGTCCCTTCCTCCATAAAGGAAGGTTTAAGAGTAAGCCTTGAAAACCAAACCAAAAAAAAAAATACCTGAAGTTTTCCCAGTACACTCGCATGGAAAGAAATGAAAGAATCTATCTTACACTTACCAAGAACTTGAGGTCAGGCTGAGCACAAAACAGCCTCCTAGCTGTCTGACCTAATGGGACCTGAGAGGTCAGGTTCTCCCCACCAAAAAAAAAACCCACAAAGCAAAAAACAAAACAAAACAAAACTGTGCTTCCAAGGTACTAGGGAAAGAGAGAGACGTCCTGTCAGGAGAAGAACTTGAGATAAGCAGTGTTTCTGGTATCAGGGAGCCACAAAAATTAAGAGGTTACCCATAAAGAGGGTTAGGGTTGCTCTGGAGACTCCAAAATACCAACATACCAGGTTTTGCCAAATGAATTTGACTCATCTACTCAGACAAAGAAAAGTAAAGTTTAGGGAGTAGAAGCATGACCTTCTCGCAGCTCCGGCTTCCACCCTCCCCAATCCATGTAAAAAGGGGACTCTAAACAAACTTTGGAGCTGCAGAACCCACAAAATGACACAGAGAAGCTAAGCTCCTGCTGAGGACAGTCTGGCAGGCCGGCAGGAATCCAGTGCAGTGCTCTGGGAGCTGAGCCCAGCCCCATGCTGAGGCTTTAGCCCCAGGGCAGGCCTGACCCGCTGCTGGCCAGAGGGACTCCAGATCAGCAGCAGCTGTGGCTGTTTCCAGATTTATCAACACATAGACACAAAGGACAAAGTGAAAGGTCAGTACATTCTGGACTTTGGGACCAGTAAGGGGGAGTGCGTGGCTTTTACCCCCAGGGTGAAAAGCCGCTGAGACTCCAGCACAGCCAGCCAGCGCCATGAGGCGGCTTCAGCTCTTGGCCTGCAGAGTGTAGGGGGACCAAGCACCAGCCTAAGGGGTAATCGCTCTTGCTTTGAACTGCTTGGATCTGGATTGCAGTCTAGGGTGGAGGTTCTGGGGTGTGTGTCCAGCTTGCCAGAGCGTGTGGAGACCTCAGAGAGGGTACCCATCTAATACCTCTGGCAGCTGAGAAAACCCCAGCGTTTGGGACAAAAGCTCAGCTGTCTGGTGTCAGAGGCCTACTGTGGCTAAAAGCCCATGTGTCTAGTAATTGAGTGGAAAAATGAGCAGGCAAAGGAAACAAAGCAGGCAGAAGATTCCAACAATACACTCCTATTTTGGGGACAAAAAGGAGCAAAGCATGGAACAGGAGGAAAACAGTGAGGTCAGAACTCCTGCACCAAAAGCTTCAAAGGAAAGTACAAGCTGGTTACAGGCCATAGAGGACCTTAAGAAAGATTTTGAAAACCAAATAAGAGAAGTGGAGGAAAAATTGGGAAGAGAAATGAGAACAATGCAAGAAAATTATGAAATGAGAGTAAACAGCCTGACTGAGGAAAATAATACCTTAAAAAACAGACTGACTCATGGCAAAGGAGGCCCAAAAAGGAAATGAGGAGAAGAATGCCTTAAAAAGTCGAATTTGCCCGATGGAAAAAGAATCTCAAAAGCTCAATGAGGAGAATCATTGCTTCAGAATTAGATTGGAGCAAATGAAAGCTAATGACTTTATGAGCAATCAAGGTGCTGTTAAACAGATCCAAACAAATGAAAGAATAGAAGGCAATGTGAAATATCTCATGGGAAAAACCACTGACCTGGAAAATAGATCCAGGAGAGATAATTTAAAATTATTGGACTGCTTTAAAGTCATGACCAAAGTAAGAACATAGAAATCATCCTCCAGTAAGTTCTCAAAGAAAACTGCCCTGATGTTTTAGAATCAGAGGGCAAAATAGAGGTTGAAAGAATCCACTGATCACCTCCTGAAAAAGATCCCAAAAAGAAAACTCCTAGGAATATTATAGCCAGGTTCCTGAATTCCCAGATTAAGGGGAGAATATTACAAGCAGCCAGGAAGAAACAATTTGAATATTGTGGAAACACAATCAGGATAACCCAGGATCTGGCAGCTTCTACACAGAGGGATCGAAGGGCTTGGAATATGATATTCCGTAGGGCAAAGGAGCTGGGATTAAAACCAAGAATCACCTACCCAGCAAAACTTAGTATCATGTTTCGGGGGAAAATATGGTTATTTAGTGGAATAGAGGACTTTAAAGCATTCTTGATGAAAAAACCAGAGTTGAATAGAAAATTTGACATTGAGATACAAGAAGCAAGAGAAGCATGAGAAGGTAAACAGGGAACAGAAATCATAAGGAACTTATCAAAGTTGAACTATTAACATTCCTACAGTAGTTGAAGGGATTAGAAATATATATATATATATATATATTTGTCTATATATGAGGATATATGGGCATATGAATACATATGTGAATATGTGTATACATGTTTACAGGTATACATAGATAGAGGGCACAGGACCAATTTAACAGGAAGGAATGAAATTAAGAAGTGAAAGGAATATAATGAGAGGAGATGGGGAGAGACAGATGGGGGTAAACTATCTCATACAGAAGAGGCAAGGGATAATGGTTACAATGGAGGGGAAGAATAGGAAGGCACAAGGGAATGGGTCAACCTTATTCCCATTGAATTTGGCTTGAGGAAGGAGTGAAATACACACTAAATAGGGTATCTCACCCTCCAGGAGAATAGGGGGGGGGAAGGGGATGAGAG
>NW_027186502.1:6310334-6326593 GCF_028583685.1 Petaurus breviceps papuanus | reverse complement strand
ATCAAAGTGGAGAGTAGAGCGGGTGAGAGGTGGGATGGGAGGGAGGGAAGTGTAGTCAGTCTTTTACAATGTATCTACTATGTTATTGTTTCGCATTAGCCACACATGTACAGCCTGTACTGAACTGCGCATCTTCCCGGAAGGGGTGGGTGATGGGGAAGGAGAGGAATGAATCTGGAATTGAAAGTTTTGAAATCAAATATTCAAATATGTATATATATATATATATATATATATGTATGTATGTATATATGTGTGTGTGTGTGTGTGTATATATATATATACATATATATATATACATATATATATATATACACTATAATTAATACCATTTTACATGTAATTGGGAAATGGGATGTGCAGGCACTGAGGCATAGAGATCCACTGGGAAAGTTGAAAGGGGTATGGGGAAAAATGTGGGAGAGAGCAGATTGGAGGAGGGGATATCCTGTGGGATTGCTATTTTGGGGCGGTGGGTGGGGGAGAAACGGGGAGAAAATTTGTAACTCAAAATCTGGCAGAAATGGATGATGTAAATCAGAAGTTAATAAAGCATTAAAAAAATAAAATAATAAAAAAAAGAAAAGTAAAGTTTATTAAAAGTTCACTTGCATTTTAGACACAGTAAATCTGTGCTAGGTCATTGTTGCTCTCACAGACATGGAGAAAAGATGGGATCTTATATACAGAAAGTTGTGGGAGGAATCTAGGGGTGGTCTAGAGGAGGAGTTTGGGGAGGGTCTTCAAGAGAAGTCAGATGAGGTCAATGAGTGATTAAGGGTGGGAAGTTGCAGGAGGTTACCTGGAGATTACAGACAATGGTGAGCTAGGCCAGTTCAAGGTTGGACTGATATTTTGATAGGCTCAAGGATGGGAAGTAGATGGACAATGAAGGGGTAGGCTAGTAACAGAGTTTTGGTCCCAGCCACAATGAAAGGTTTATGGCCTCATGCAAATGCTACATCAAATGGGATGATTCAATCAGAGTTCAAGGGGGTTCCCAGAGCCTGCACCTCATCATTGAAGGCCTGTTCAAGGGCTCTGGCAATATCAGTGGAGAGCATATTCCATTCTCATTTGGGCAAAATCATGATTTCCCAGATACTCCCCTCAGGTATTCCCCACCCCCTCAACTTTCCCTTTAGTCAGTGCCTTCACTGGGCCCTTCAGCAGGAAAGTTCTTTTAAACATCCCTAGGGATAGATAATGGAAAAAAAAAAATTTGCCTGTGTCTGCTACCTCAATTGGGACTGAAACCTGTTTGCTTTCTAAACTGCTTTCCAACAAGAAAAAGACTAACTTATTTTATGTATAGATATTCACCATTCATTCATTTTTATCTGCTTTGGGGAGAACCAATAATATCTTTCTCTTTATCTCTGTGCTTGTGTCTGTGTTTGTGTCTGTGTGCCTGTCTGTCTCTCTCCCCCACCACACCACACCCCTCCCTTCCCCCAGCTCTGAAGCTCTGTACTGGTAGTCCAAGAAATCAAACAGAAAATCTCTTTCTCTTTCTCATTTTGTTTACTTAACTGAAGATACCCTGGTTTTCATTAACATTTGAACAAGAAACACCTAAAAATAGTGAATAATACCTCAAAAACTCATTTCTTTTTAAAATACATGTTAAATATGGAAAGAAAACAAACTTTTTTATGATTTAATTTTTTTCAATTACATATACAGTTATCTCTTCCACATCACCACTTTCTTCATCATGGTCTTAATATATAGTGGGTGAATATAAAAAATTAAATGAGAAATTGGGGGGAGCTTTGAGGAAGCAATAAATGTCATGAAAAGGGCAGCAGACAACACAGAAAAAGTTTGGAATTCACAAATGCATAAAATATATGTATAGTATTATATAATATCAGTATATTTTATCTTTGAATACCTTAATAATTTGGATTTCCTCTCTGGTATGAAGGGAGGACCAAAAAATTTTACAAGGATTTTCCAGATTGTCCCTAACCTACACAACATGGAAAGTATATCTTTAAACTAAATTTTTATGTTAATTCTTAAAAATTTGTACTCCAAATTCTCTCCCTTCCTCCTTTCCAGTTTGAGGTGTGTGTATGCATGTGCACACACATATGTATGTGTGTATATATGTGTATTGTGCATGTATGTGTGTATCGTGCATGTACATTACATACATGTGTGCATTATGAAGAGAAGTATATATTACACATGTTCAGGATATATAATATATGTGCATATATATGCATGCATCCATATATAAACAGAAACATACAGAGATGCACACACATATTTGCAGTAACAAACTCTTAAAGAAGTTTAGATGAGGCGGCCAGGTAGCACAGTGAGTAAGAGCACTGGCCCCAGTGTCAGGATGACCTGGGGATCGAATCCGGGCTCAGATACTTAGCACTACTCCCAGAAATAACTAGCCGTGTAACCTTGAGCAAGTTACTTAACCCCAATTGCTTTAAAAAAAAATAAAGTTTAGGTAAATCGACTTCAGGTGAGAACCAAAGCTATGGAAAAGTAAGCAATAGTAGTATGTACAAGAAAATAGAAGTGTTAGCTTTAATCTCAGCTCCAGGGGAAGTCACAGCTATTTTTCATCTGCCCTGTGTGGCCACAAGGGTAGTTAGGTGGTACAATGGATAGAGTGCCAGGCCTGGACTCAGGAAGACTGATCTTCATGAGCTCAAATGCAGCCCCAGACTCTTACTAGTTGTGTGACGCTAGGCAAGTCACTTAAATCCTCTTTGCCTCAGTTTCCTCATCTGTAAAATAAGTTGGAGAAGCAAGTGGCAAACCATTAGTTATCTTTGCCAAGAAAACACCAAATGAGATCACAAAGAGTTGGATGCAACTAAAAATGACTAAACAACACCTGTGTCACCAGACATTAGGTGAGAGGGCCTGTTGCAAAGTCCAGGCAACATCAGTAAAAAGAAAGAAGCATTCATTTCTTAGCACTTCACTCCCATTTGAAAAATGAAAAAGGGGAAGAGAAATACACACAGGTCAGGAGGTAGGTAGGAGATCTGCAGATCAGGAGACCAGAAAATATGCTTCCTATATGCTATGTATTCATCACAATGATGCCATTAACTATTTTTGACACCATTAAATTTTTAAAGATGAAATATTTATTAAATGAGAAAGAAAATGCAAAAATGTTCTTACTATGTACTAAATAGAAAGTAAAATACTAATAATCTAAACCTAGAAATACATTGAGAAATTTGGGTCATACTGTACTACCAATGCACATAATATCTGTGGGGCAGAGGTACAGAGAATCAGCACAAACTTACAACATCTCTTCAGTGAGATCCGTGAATAGAGAAAATCATGTTACTGGGGCAATTCTTTCAATTTCCTTGGTCAGGTGCTTCTGTAGTATGACAGTTTCAGTAAAAAACAGCTCACTTAAAAATACTGGGGTCTCCCATGTTAATTCATGCTTTGATAGGTTTTCCTTCTCAAACCTTAGAGTAAGTTAATGTAGGAAACTTTTTGAGTGGTTTGCCCTCTCTCAAGATATAGATGACACAGAAAACAGATCAACCTTATGTAACCAATCATTCACCTACATTAGAAGTATCTTTTTCTACCCAATCATTTTGTTCAGAGAGTGGAACTTTCTTCTAATTAGATCAATTTGCTGTATTAACAGCACAGCTTACCTATTTGTAGCAAAGTAGACCCCATTTCTGTCAACATTTGTATTCAAAGTTTTATGAGATTTGTAGATTGTTTCTTCTGTTTTCTGATTTCTCAAGGTAAGCCTCTCCCCTAACAATCCTCCCTCTTAAAGTTTCTTTCATCAGCTTCATTGCCTTCTCTCTCCTAACTGGACTTTTTCCTAAATGTCCAATCTCTTATGTAATGCTTTACATTACTTCCTCCTTGTAATGACTCACTTATAACTTAGGTTGAGAAGTTGCAAATCCACACTTTCGTCAGGTATGAAACAAATTGTCCGAAAACCAGCCTCATAGTCCCTAAACAATTCTATGATTCAGTTTCCTGGCTATAAGTTCCAAAGTTTAAAAAAAAATCAAGATATTCAAATTAATTGCTAGAAAACAATGCACTGCATTAGTCAGTGTTTCCTTCCTTCCCCACTTCAAAAACTTTTTCCTCTTAGGTCTTTTTGGAACTTTTGTCTTAGGTGCTGCTTTTCTTTTTGCATGGTCTGTTTCTCCTCAAGATCCTTTTATTTCATGCAAGATATTCCTCTTTTGCCCATTTCAGCATAAAATGGCCACATAAGAAATCAGTACTTACACAATACAAAACCGTGAAGTAGACGATATATTAAACCTTTATACTTACTCCTAGCTGGCAGAACTAGGACGATTGGGTAGAAATTTCAGAAAGGAATACAACTAGATGATACAGTAGATAGAGTACTGGACCTGTTGTCAGGAAGACCTGAGGGCAAACCCAACCCCAGCCACTTTCTAGCTACATGAATTTGGGAGTCACTTAAGTCTTCCTCAGTTTCTTCAATGTAAAATGAGTATGATAATAACAGTACCTTCTTCCCAGGATTGTTGTAAGGATAAAAATGAAATAATAATTATTAAGCACTGAGCACAATACCTAGCACATAGTTGGGACTTTATAATTGTTAGTTATTATTGTTATGATAATAATTATCATCATATGTTTAATGTTGGGGGAAAAACTTCTTAACAACGAGCACTGCATGTAAATGGCATAATTCCCCTCTAGAAGTAGATTATATCTAATAAATCTTCAAATAAAAGATGGATGATAACTCGGGAACGTTATAGAGATGATTTCTCTTCAGATATGCATTGGAATTGATAGCATCTATGATCTTTTCTGACTGATTTTGGTTTTATAATTTATCTTCAGTACCTTTCCCTTAATCAGTTTGATTATTTCAAGTTAGACCCCTAGGGATAGATTGGAAGGTTTGCTTTCTACTATATTTATATTGTAAGCAAAGGGAAGGGACCAGATATTTAATTTAATTTTTCAGATTATAGAAGAATGTGAGATAAAATTACCATGTTCCTAGTTATTCTGTGCTACTTTGATCCTGATTTGTGCTTTCATATTTGTGATTCCTAAGCTATGTCTTTTTTTTGTTTTGTATTTAATACCCTGCTCTGTAATTTGTAATTTACATTGAGAATGACTTTGTAGTTATATTCTTTTCTTTTTATGCCTTTTGTGCTTATGAAAGGAGACATTTTCCTATGGCAGTCATGCTCATTGACAAATGAGGAAACATTTGTGGCAAATGGATCCCCAACAACAGCCTGCCATCTATGCCACTATGAAACAAACTGTCAACCAACTATTGCCAATGAAGCAGATAAGCCAGTATGGGGAAAAAAAAAAAAAAAAAAACCCCCCCCCCCCCCCCAGCAAGATAGCAAGCCTCAGGGTTGGGGAAGCTAATGCTGTCACACAATGGACAGACTGTGAGGCCTCAAGTCAGGAAGGCACATCTTTCAGAGTTCAAATCTGGGCTCATATACTAGCTGCATGACCCTGGACAAGTCACTTAACCCTATTTGTTTCAGTTTCCTCATTTGTAAAATGATCTGGAGGAGGAAATGGTAAACCATTCCATTACCTTTGCCAAGAAAACCCCAAATGGATTCACAAAGAGTCAAACATGACTGAGAATGACTGAACAGCAAAAAGTCTGAGAGTGAGACAGGAGGCAAAATGTTCTAGGCTATTCAGATCATCACCAGCAAGTCCTATTAGATCCCACTAAAGTGAACCCCCAAAACTGTGCTCCAGACCTTGAGAAATAGTAGCCCCAAGACCTTCAACCCTGTTTCTAGTCCAGAGCCTATAGCCATTACTCAAGAGTATATCCCTAGTCAGGATGCCACCTGGAAGCTCCTGCAGCCCCAACTATCTCTGTGGTCCCAGTTTCATTAATTTGTTTAGAGGCAGATAAGTACATGGAATTTTTTTGATAATTATTAATCTAGATTTACAAGAGACAACATTAGAAACGATAGGTAGAGATGAGATCTTGAAAGCCCTCTAACACCAAACCAAAGACAATGGACTTTATTCTCTATATAGTACTTAAATGGACTCCTAGAAAAGTTACTCCAGATTCAAGGCATGTATTCTAAAATCACAGCCTGTAAGCTCTCACTGATGAGTTTATTTTTATCAACCAAAAAGAAGATACATTAAAAATAAAACATTTTCTTAAGTAGTATAACAAATAAAGTAATAAGTTAAGTAGTATAACAAATAAAGTAATAAGAAAATATAGGTCACTGTACATAAATGGTTTATACTTTCCCACAAGTCACCAGAAGAACCGGAGAAAAGTACACATTCAGGGAATATGTGTGATAGGTAAACATGTGATGGAAGACACATGTGTAAGAAAAATGCCTAAGTAGGAAACGTGTGTGAAAGGATCAAAGAATCAACTTAACCAGGGTGCCTATAGGTCAACAAAAACTCACACCTACAGTGTTGAAGAGCTGGTGATATTCCTTAGAGATATCATTCAATTGCACATGGCATCTTCTTCTGTTTTTTGCTAGACATCACACTATTGATTCCCTGAAGGTCTCATGGTCACCAAATAGTACTCTATTAATATCTATAGAGTTTCAGGCTTTCAGGACCCTTCCCTAGGCTCTCTGCCTTCATTTATTAAGATAAAATGCACAGAAACCCTATTGTCCATGAGGCTATGAGCTAGGCAACAAAATTCTCCAAGATAATAGCAGTTAACTAGTTCCACATCCTAATCAATGTAGGGTGTGTTCAGTTAAGACTAGTACCTCTGGTATGAGGGCTGCTAGGCCCTTTTCAAGGTTAATGAACCCTATTTAGGGTTACTTTTCACTTTTGGTGTCTACCTCTCACCTGTGACTATAAGCAGCTAAAGCATGTGCAGTAGTGGTCTGAAGAAGTATTACAAGGACACTCTCAAGGTCTCTCTGAAGAACTTTGGAATTGATTGTGTGACATGGGAGCCAATGACATAGTACCACCCAGCATAACATGCCCTCATCAAAGAAGGTTCTGTGCTCTATGAGCAAAGCACAATTGAAGTAGCTCAAAAGAAGTTCAAGATGCACAAAGGACAACAACCAACTAACTTCCCAACCCAGTTATATACTTGCTCTAAAAGAACTGAATGATTTGGAGTAAAAAAAAAGACACATTTTTAAAGCCCAGTTTATTTTCCTGGATTGTGATACCATGTCCATGCCCCACCCCCACCCCAAAAACTCTCTGGGTCTCTCTCAAAAAAAAAAAAGAATGAAGGACAGGAATCAGGGAATCCAGGAGTCAAGATGCTGGAGTAAACAGTAGATTGCTATTCCTCTCCCATTCTCATCCCTGAACACCCATAAAACAGGGCCACAGAACAGATCTCAGAATAGTGGAGCCAGTGGAAAGATGGGGTGGAGTAGTCTTTCAACCTGAGAGACTTAGAGGATTGGCAACTAAGGTTCATATCACTCAGTAAAAGGGGAGTGAAATCCAAGACAGTAAGCATCCCAGCAAACCAATGGCAGTTTCCACCTCAACAAATCAGTGGGAGATCCTTTGCCCCAGAGTGGTGAAGCAGGCAAACAAAAACAGGCAAAAACCAGGACACCCCCCATACACACACACACACACACACACGCGTGCCTTAGCACAGCCAAGAGAACCAGTAGACTCCAGCTCCAGGAACCACTACATGTGGCAGCACAGCCCCAAGCAGGCAGACATCTACCAGCAATGGATTTCCCATGTTTCAGCATAGCCCTGGGTGACCAGGTGACCTCTAGCAGCAAGCCTCTCCATGTTTCAGCACAGCCAAGGCTGGGCAAGGCATCTTCCAGCAGCCAGACCTCTCCATTCTTCAGCACAGTCCCTGGGAAAGACAGAAAAACACCACCTGGTCTCAACAGATGATAGACACCATTACTAGGACACCAGTTCAGCATCAGGTAAACTGTCAGAGACCTACTTAGAAGGTCATTAGGAAAGTGCTGTAAAACCTAGATGAGAGAGGAGCACAGTCTAGTCCAAGCCCCAACATAGCCCCAATCACAGCAAGACAAGAGAAGGCCTGTGGAGTGACTGAAGCAGCAGTGGTTGTGGTAGCAACAATGGTAATGACAATGGCAGTGGCAGTTTCCAGAGCTCTCTTCCACAGGTGGTAAGGGGATGGAACAACTGGTCAGAAGGAATTTACAGGGCTCTCTTTACTGGCCTTGAGGCAAGACTGTTGCTTGATTTAAAAAAAAATGCTTGGAGAACTATAAAATAGTATGGCAGAAACTAGGTATATACCAACATCTTACACAACATACCAGGATAAGGTCAAAATGAGTACACAATTTATACATAAAGGGTGAAGGTATAAGTGAATTAGGAGAGCAAGAAATAGTTTCCCTGTGAGATACATAGAGAAGAGAAGAATTTATGACCAAACAAGAGACAGAGAATATTATGAGTTGCAAAATGGATAATTTTGATTCCATTAAATTAAAAAGATTTTACATAAACAAGGCCAATTAAACCAAGATTAGAAGGGAAACAGAAAGTTAGAAAACAATTTTTACAGTCTATGTCTCTAACATGTGCTTCATTTCTCAAATATAGAGAGACTAAGTACAACAGCAAAACCCTAGCATACCCAGGAAGGCTGCTAGCACAGGTTCTTTGACCTGCTTTACTAAAGAAAAACAACTTTAAAATGGATCAATTATCTTTAATTAAGCACACACACTCACACACATACACACACATATATAATTCACTTAGTTCAGGGGGAAAATTCAGCACCCTAAACTTCATAAAATACAAAAAGAAATTACAAACAAAAATAGAGAGAGAGAAAATAACACAATTCAACAGGTCAACAGAAAGAGCTTCTAGTTGTCTGACCATTATATACATATATAGTTAGTTACCAAAGACAGAAGCATAACATCTAGGATTTCAAAGTTGGGAGGCTGGTACTATGGCTACCCAGAGTCTCATATAGCTAAATCACATAACTCTTCCCATAAGTGAGCCTAAAAGCAAAACCTCACTTCAGAGTTCATATATCTTTCTTCATGGTTAGAGAACATTACAACCTTTGTGACCCACTGCCTAACTGAAAAGTAACAAAAAGTGTGGGTCTTCCTGAAAAACAAGTGTCCCTCCAATCAAGCCCCTCCTCTTGGGTTCCACTTGAAGCCTATTAAGGATCATGGAAGATCTTCAAATTCCATTACTATTATGTTTGGTCCCAAGATCTTTCATGCCCATTACATAGGCAACTTATATCTGAATTGCTATTAATATCTCTTAAGTACAACATAATCCCCACAAAATAAACACATCACATCTGCAAGATACATAACAACTCATTACCAGAGTGGCCATATAGCCTAAAAAAAAACCCTCAATCAAAAACCAAAATATCCAAATAAAGTCCATCTTGGAGGTGTGTCCTCCTCCCCACATTGCTCTAGCCACTGCTTCCAAGTCCAGAGGAGCGGCTGGGCAACAAGGCCAGCAGGGTGAGGTTCACAACACTTTCCCCTACTCACCACAGATAACTGCACCCTCCCACTGGGTCCCAAACTGTCCCGGGGGATGCAGCAAGAAAACATATTCAGAGCTCCTGCCTTGCTGCACAGTCCTTATCTTGCCCCGGGACTGAATTCCTAACTCCTTGGTTCCTCCTCCTTCCTCCACAGGAGGCTGCCACTCCTGGCTTCTGTCTGAGTCCTGTTGCAGGCAGCTCTCTCTTCCCCCCCCTCACCTCACCAAAGTCAACATCATTCAGGCGGTTCTCTGCTCCTGCTCTATTGCTCCACAGAATCACAGCTACCACAACTGACGATTAACCTAGTCCCCATACTTTCCTTTTAGTTTGCAGATCCTGCTTGTGATGCCATTTTGTAACAGCAAGCACACTAGCATACCAAGGATGGCTGCTAGTACAGGCTCTTTGATCTACTAAAGGAAAGCAACTTTAAAGGGGTCAACAATCGTTAACTAAATATATAGATATAGATCATCCACTTAGTTCAGGGGGAAAAGTCAGCACCCTGAACTTCAGAGAATACAAATAGAAATTACAAGCAGACAAAAAAATGTAGACAGAGAAAATAACACAATTCAACAGACAAACAGTCAGGGCTCCTAGCTGTCTAACCATTATTACATATATACATAGTTAGTTATCAGAGAGAATTACTAACATCTGGGCTTTCAAAACCAGGGGGCTGGATCTATGTCTAACCAGAGTCTCATGTGGCTAAATCATACAACTTTTCCCATAAGTGATCCCCAAAGCAAAACCTCACTTCAGAGTTTATATACCCTTCTTCAGGGTAATAGGACATTACAACCTTTGTCACCCACTGCCTAATTACAAAGAAACAGGCTGAGCCAAGATGGCAGAGCCTTCTCTGTAAAATACCTGAAAAAATACCTGTAAAAAAATGACTCTAAAATTTTTTTAAAGCTACAGAACCCACAAAGTGACAGAGAGAAAAAATCTCCGGCTGAAGACAGCCCGGCAAGCAACAGGAAAGGTCTATCACAGCCCCACATGAGCCATGTGGTCCAACCAGAGTTGGCCAGAACAGAATAAAGGAGAGTGAATCACCAGCAGCTGTGGCAGTTTCCAGACTTCTCAAACCATAAATGCCAAAGAGAAAGTAAAAGGTCAGTGTGTAACTCTGTTGGAAAAGGGGGGGGGGGGGGGATGGAAGAGTGCAGTCTGACCCCTGCCCCTGGGGTGAAAAGCAGTGGAGGCATGGCAGCTGCCACCATGTGGTTGCCTCAGGAGCTCCTGGCCTGCAGATTGTAGGGGGACCAAGAAACCATTCAGAAGGTAATCACTCTTGCTTTAATCTGCTTGGATCTGGATCGCAGCCTTGGGTGGTAGTCCTGGGGTGTGTGGCTGGGCCAGAGCTTGTGGGAGCTTTAGGGAGGGAATTCTCTTAATAGCTCCAGCAGCTGTGAAAACCGCAGCAATTTGGGTCAAAGCTCTCTCCATTCTGGAAGCAGAGCTCTATGATGGCAAAGAACAAAAAAATCAAGTAATTGGCTGGCAACATGAGCAAGCCTGGGAAGCACAAACAGACCATAGAATCCTTTTGGGGGGACAAAAAGAATCAAGGCATGAAGCAGGAGGAAGACAGTGAAGTCAGAACTCCTGCATCAAAAGCTCCAAGAAAAATATGAATTGGGTACAGGCCATGGAGGAGCTCAAGAAGTATTTTGAAATCAAGTAAGAGAATTGGAGGAAAAATTGCGAAGAGAAATGAGAATGATGCAAGAAAATCATGAAAAGCAAGTCCATGGTCTGCTAAAGGAGATGCAAAAATAGAGTGAAGAAAATAGCACCTTAAAAAATAGACTAAATCAAATGGCAAAAGAGGCTGAAAAAGCCAGTGAGGAGAAAAATGCCTTAAAAAGCCAAATTTGCCAGATGGAAAAGGAATTTCAAAAATTCCCTGAAGAGAATAACTCCTTCAAAATTAGATTGGAGCAACTGGAGGTTAATGACTTTATGAGAAATCAAGATAGTATAAAACAGATCCAAAACAAATGAAAAAATAGAAGGCAATGTGAAATATCTCATTGTAAAAAAAACCCTGACCTGGAAAATAGGTCCAGGAGAGGTAATTTAAAAATTATTGGACTACCTGAAAGCCATGACTAAAAAAAGAGCCTAGAAATCATCATCCAAGAAATTCTCAAGGAAAACTGCCCTGATATTCTAGAATCAGGGGGCAAAATAGAAATTGAAAGAATTCACTGATTGACTCTTGAAAAATATCCCAAAGAGAAAACTCCTAGGAATATTATAGCCAAATTCCAGACTTCCCAGGTCAAGGAGAAAACACTGCAAGAAGTCAGGGAGAAACAATATGAGTATTGTGGAAAAACAATCAGGATAACACAAGACTTAGCAGCTTCTATACTAAGGGATTGAAGAGTTTGGAATATGATATTCTAGAGGTCAAAGAAACTAGGACTAAAACCAGGAATCACCTACCCAGGAAAACTGAGTATAATGCTTCAAGGGAAAATATGGCTATTTAATGAAATTAGAGTATTTTCAAGCATTCTTGATGAAAAAAATCAGAGCTGAACAGAAAATTTGAATTTCAAATACAAGAATCAAGAGAACTAACAAGGTAAACAGGAAAAAGAAATCATAAGGAATTTATTAAAGTTGAACTATTTACATTCCTACAAGGAAAAATGATCATTGTAACTCATAAGACTTTTCTCAGTATGAGGATAGTTGAAGGGAATATATACGTATATATATATATATATATATATATGTGTGTGTGTGTGTGTGTATACATATATGTATGTATAGAAGGGTGTATGTGTATATAAATACATATGTAAGTGTGGGCATATGTATGTTCATGTATACATAGACAGAAGGCACAGGATGAGTTGAATATGAAGGGATGATATCCAAAAAAATAAAATTAAGAGGTGAGAGAGGAAGTTATTGGGAGAAGGAAAAAGGGAGAGATAGATTAGGATAAATTATCTCATATAAAAGACATAAGAGAAAACTGTTACAATGGAGGGGAAGGGCAAGAAGGTGAAAGGGAATGGGACAACCTTATTCACATTTAATTTGGTTTAGGGAGGGAATAACATGCACAAACAATTGGGTATCTTACCCTACAGGAAAATAAGGGGTTAGAAGATAAGAAGGGGGATGATAGAAGGGAGGGCAGATTGGAGGAGAGGGTAGCTAGAAGCAAACATTTTTGAAAAGAGATAGGGTCAAAGGAGAAAATAGAATAAGTGGGGTGTGTGGTAGGATGGTGGGAAATATAGTTAGTTTTTCACAATATAACAACTATGGAAATGATTTGGGTAACTACACATGTACAACTTATAATCAATTGCTTATCTTCCCAGTGGGGGTGGGTGAGGAGGGAAGAAGGAAAAAAATCTGGAACTCAAAGTTTTAAAAACAAATGTTTAAAAAAAAATTTTACATGCAACTGAGAAATAAGATATACAGGCATTGGGGTATAGAATCCATCTTGCCCTACTAGAAAGTTAGAAGGGGTAATGGGGGAGGATGTAAGAGAAAACAGATTTGGTTAAGTGATATTAAGTAGGCTTGCTATTTTATGGTGTGTTAGGGGAAAGACGGGGAGAAAAAAATTGTAACTCAAAATCTTGCAGAAATGAATGTTGAAGACTAAAAATAAATAATAAAAAAACAAAGTAACAAAAAACCTACACACAAAAAATAGGCCTTTCTGAAAAATAAGCCTACCCCCAATCAAGCCCCTCCTTCTGGGTTCCACTTGAGACCCATTAAGGGAAAGTGAAGATCTTCAAATTCCCTTACCATTACAGTGAGTCAAATCTATAAAAATACAATTCATGCCACCATTGATAATTAGTCAAAGGAAATGAACAGGTAGTTTTCAGATAATGAAATTAAAGCTATCTATAGTATTATGAAAAAAATGTTCTAAATCACTATTGATTAGAGTATGCAAATTAAAACAACTCTGAGGTATCACATCACACCCATCATTTTGGCTAACATGACAAAACAGGAAAATAATAAATGTTGGAGAAGATGTGGGGAAAATTGAAACACTAATGCATTACTGGAGGAGTTGTAAACTTTTCCAACAATTCTGGAGAACAATTTAGAACTCCCAAAGGGCTATAAAACTGTGCATACCCTTTGACCCAGCAATATTACTACTAAATCTATACCCTAAAGATATCATAAAAAGGGACAAAGACCCACTTGTACATAAATATTTATAGCAGCTCTTTTTGTGGTGTCAAAGAATTAGAAATTGAGAGGATGCCCATCAATTAGGGAATGGCTAAACAAGTTCTGATATATGAATGTAATGGAATACTATTGTTTCATAAGAAATGATGAACAGGTAGACTTCAGCAAATCTTGGTAAGACTTCCATGAACTGATGCTCAGTGAAGTGAACAGAATGAAGATAACATTGTACACAGTATCAGCAACATTTTTGTTATGACCAACCTTTGTAGGCTTAGCTCTTCTGAGTAATGCAATGATATAAGACAATTCCAAAAGACTCTTTATGGAAAATGATCTCAATATACAGAGAAAGAACTATGGAATCTGAATGCAAACTCTTTTCTATTTTTTTTAAATTTCTCATGGTTTTCCCCTTTTGTTGTGATTGTTCTATCATAGCATAACTAATGTGGAAATGTTTAAAATATTTATACATGTATAGTCTACATCAGATTACATACCATCTTGGTGAGGGGGGAGTAGAGAGAGGAGGGGGGAATTTGGAACTCAAAATCTTATAAAATATATAATGGTGAAAACTAAAAAGACATATATTAATATTTGATTTTAAAAAAGAGAATGCAGAAACAGCAATATATACATCTAGATAACAAAAACACTGATCCTCTTTTGTTGACCATCCAGAACAGATCTGATGTCTCCCTACACACATAAAATAGGAAATAATTGACAGTGTCTAAAATGGGCAGAGACATGGAAAAGCTGGTGTTTTAGCAAGATTAATCTGACAGTGATGAATGGGGTGTACTGGAGTAGTGGGGAGGCTGACTGGAGTATGAAAGGTTTGCTAGCAAATTATTTTGCAAGGCACTAGTATGTGATATCATAAGTACTTGAACTATTATATAAAAGTAGGAAGGGAAAGTGGGAAATGGGTTTTGAGAGATATTTAAAGTAATTCAAAAAGAGAGAAAAGCTAGGTTCAGTGACCATAGTCACAAACTTTGGCAGTGATCTGACAAATTTAATCTGAAGCACAAGAATCCTCACTCCCAAATTAGTGCACAAAGATAAATCAATTTATACCCTTCTTGATTTAGGGGAGAGAAGTAACAAGCATTTGTTAAATAACTATTATGTCCCAGACACTCTGCCAATTGTTTTAAATATTATTCCATTTGATTCTTACAACCCTGTAAGATAGGTATTATTATCTCCATTTTATAGTTGAGAAAACTGATAGAGGAAGATATTATGTGGCTTGCCATGAGTCACAGAGCCAATCTGTTGCTACATTTTAACTCATCCTCTGGATTGCAAGCCCAATGATCTACCAACTGTGTCAGTTGACTGCCTCTATATTAATTAAATTTTATTTGTCATACACTGTAATCTAGCAAAATATAACATCCCTTAATAGTACATTCTTAAATGATAGAAATGTGTTATAAAAAGCAGAAAATAAAATATAATCAATGGATTTAATATATCACTATATAATTAATGCATTATATATACTTCAATGAAAAGTATTGTGCTCACAGACATAAGCCAGAGAAAACACATCACTGAGGTTGCAAATCAGCATTGTCACATCAGAACATAAACACCTGAGGAAATGATAAACCAAAAAAAAAAAACCCCATAAAGTAAGGTCTAAATAGCAGATATTTTCAAAAAGGGCATAGAGATTTCAATGTAATAATATGAAAAAAGCATAATAGAAACAGAAAAAGCATAAACACCTCTAGTACATAGAAAAAAATAATTGTTTTTGGAAACTAGGAGATGGGATCCATTTTCATAACTTAATAAAAAGGCACTTTATATGCAGAAAAGCTCTAGGAGTTATTAAAGTCTGAATGACCTAAAAGAAAGCTTTAGAATTACCCCATATTTGTTTGTCAAAAAAAGTTACATTATTCACTATAGACATATTATAGAAATATATATATATTTTTTCTATATAGATATATGTATGTATATTTTTCAACAAATTGATATTTAGGTGGCTGAATACAATTCAGAAGGACATGTGCAAATAAACTCAGCAGGCTGTTAATAGCTGAGTTTTCCTAAGCACTGATTGTCATCTTTATATTTTAAAAATATATCCAGATTGTTCCTTCAGAATATATGTAACTTATTTATACTAGCACGTTTCTTTGCCATTTATTAGGCATTAATATTCTAATGTGGGAAAGGAAGGGAAGAAAAGGAAAGGGAAAGGAAGGCAAAAGAAGAAAAGGGAAGGGAAGGGAAAAGGAAGAGAAAGGAAAAGGGAATGTAATTTTAAGTGTAATATATACTTTAAAATAATATAGCAGAAATTCATTTTTCAATATAATTTCCTTTATAACCATTTGTATTTTATTTTATACAATTTAAATTTTATTCTGAGAAGGGCTCTAAAGGCTTAAGTAGACTGCCAAAGGGACTATGATACAAAAAAAAAGGAGAGAGAGAGAGAGAGAGAGAGAGAGAGAGAGAGAGAGAGAGA